>NW_022436984.1:2099155-2143317 GCF_009761245.1 Sapajus apella
TAAAGTCAAAGTCCTTTATGTCGTTTCCAAGGCCCTGCATGACCTGGCCCCAACTTCTTCTGCCCTAACCCCATCTTCTTCAACATTCATCTAGACTAAAACATCTCTCAGTGTGATGAACGGGCTGCCTCTCTTGCCTACAATCTCCAGATAGGCTCTACCCATTTTTTTTGGCGGGGGGAGGTAGAGAAAACTCCTATTCATTCTTCAGCTCTTTTTTTTTTTTTTTTCCGGGACAAAGTCTCCCTCTGTTGCCTAGGTTGGAGTACAGTGGCGCGATCTCAGCCCACCACAACCTTCACTTCCTGGGTTCAAGCGATTCTCCTGCCTCAGCCTCCCAAGTAGCTGGGAATACAGGTGCCTACCACCATGCCTGGCTAATTGTGTTTTTAGTAGAGATGGAGTTTCACTGTGTTAGCCAGGATGGTCTTGATCTCCTGACCTTGTGATCTGCCTGCTTCAGCCTCCCAAAGTGCTGGAATTACAGGTGTGAGCCACTGTGCCTGGCCTCTTCAGCTCGTCTGAGAGAGAGATTGCTTGCTTGACTGATTGACTCGTCCGCTCATCCCCGTTCTAGTTACCAGGAACCACACTGAGTGCTGAGGAACAAGAGCAAGACAGACCCCGGCCCCCCTCCTCCTCCCTCACCTGCCTCACCTCGAGGCTGAAGACAGACCCAGGCCCCGCCTCCCCTTCTGTCACCCGCCTCACCTTGAGGCTGAATTAGTTGTGTCTTGGGTCCCCTGGCTCTCTGTAAAGCTGCTAGCCTTGCCTTATCACAGTTTTAATGACGCTTAACCTGTCTCTCCCAGCTGCTAGCCTATGAGCTATTTGTTGAATGCATCTATGACTCCTCAAAGCACTTAAAAGGAATAGGAGCCTGGGTATGGTGGCTCACGTCTATAATCTCAGCACATTAGGAGGCAGAGGCAGGAGGATCACTTGAGGCCCAGAATTTGAGACCGGTCTGGGCAACATGGCGAAACTCGGAATCTACAAAAAAAAAGTGTTAAAAATTAGCTGGCCATAGTGGTGCATGCCTGTAGTCCCAGCTACTCAGGAGGCTGAGGTGGGAGTATCGCTTGAGGCTGGGAGGTCGAGGCTGCAGTGAGCTATGGTCACGTCACTGCACTCCAGCCTGGGCAACAGAATGAGTCCCTGTTTCAAATAATATAAATACAAAAGAGCAATAGGAAATGGCATAGAATGGAGGAGCTGAACCACAGGTGCTGCTGGTGGGCGCACAGGGCAAGGTGGACAAGGGACAGGGAAGGAGACAAAGACCGAAGAGGTCCCTTCTCCTCCTCCTTCCTCAGAGAATCGTGCAAAATAACCTGCAGCCACATACAAAAGACCACATGTTGTATGATTCCATTTGTTCCATTACCAAACTAGGTGAACCCAAAGAGACAGAAAAATGTCTGGGAGCCTCCTTAGGTCCCAGTGCCCAAAAAAATGCCACTGAATTGTTCACTTCAAAATGGTTATTTGTTTTGTTTTTTATTTATTTTGTAGAGACAGGATTTCTCCATTGTTGGTCAGGCTGGTCTCAAACTCCTGGCCTTGTGTAATTCACCCACCTTGGCCTCCCAAAATGCTGAGATTATAGGCAGGAGCCACCATGTCCAGCCTAAAATGGTTAATTTTTATGTTATGTGAATTTCACATCAAAAAGAGGCAAAGAAAGAAAGAGCTTGGATCTGGAGAGAGGGGAGAGCCATGGGGGCTTTTTCCTCTCCGAGGCCCTGATGATGTTCCAGTGACTCCTCAGACTCTGGGGCTGGCCAGGTCTGTTCCAAGTAGAAAGGGGGCCTTCCAGAGCCACCTGGGTCCTCTCTGGGCACAGGTAAGCTTGGACAACTGGACACTGGCCCCTGTGCATGCCAGGACACTGCAAGAGCATCACAAGCTTCTCAGACACAGGACCTAGATGGATGGAGTCTCCTTCACGGAGCAGAAGAGGGATGCCTCAGAAAGCTTCTGCACCAAGAATGAGGCCTCAAAGCAAGGGTGAGGAAATGTGAGAGTGTTTGTAAGGGCATGGGACTGGCTTGGCTTGTCTAGCTGAGGACACAGTGTAGTCAAACAAAAACTACCCAAAATATGGAACCAGAAGTGCTTCTCTACCAACTAATAGTTGTCACTTTCATTCTGATTTTAAAAAAAAGTCTCGGCCGGGTGCCGTGGCTCACACCTGTAATCCCAGCATTTTGGCAGGATGAGGCTGCCAGATCGCTTGAGCTCAGGAGTTTGAGACCAGCCTAGGCAACATGGCGAACCCCCCATCTCTACAAAAAACACAAAAATTAGCGGGGCATGGTGGTGTGTGCCTGTAGTCTCAGCAACTTAGGGGATGGAGGCAGGAGGATCATTTGGGCCCAGGAGATTGAGGCCGCAATGAGCCATGTTTGTGCCATTGCACTGCAGTCTGGATGACAAAGCAAATCCTGTCCCCCCAAAATAAAAAAGTTTTTTTCATTGCCAGTGGGAATGCAAAGCAGAACAAACACTTTGGAAGACAGTTTGGTGGTTTTTTTTTACAAGATTAAACATATCGTTACCAGACGATCCAGCAATTATGCTCCTTGGTATTTACCCAAGGGAATTGAAGATGTACATCCACACCAACCTGCACACCAATCTTATAGCAGCTTTATTCACAGTTGGGATGCCACAGGGATGACCTTCAGTAGATGCTGAATAAATAAACGGGGTATATCCAGAAAATGGAATACTATTCAGTGCTTAAAAAAAAAAAAAAAGCCTTCAAACCACAAAAAGATGTGGAAAAAACTTAAAACTGCATGTTTGTATGAAAGAAACCAATCTGAAAAGTCTGTATATTATATGATTCCAACGATACGACATTCTGGAAAAGGCAAAACTGTGGAGACAGCAAAAAGATGAGTGGAGTTATCAGAGGTCTGAGGAGAGGGAGGGGTGACTATACAGAAGACAGAGGATTTTTAGGGCATTGAAACCATCTCATACTATAATGGGACATCCATGTCACTATGCACTTGTCAAAACCCATAGAACGCACAACTCTAAGAGGGAAGCCTAGCGTAAACTATGGAATCCAGGTGATAACGATAAGTCAGTGCAGGTTCATTGATGGTAAGAAATGTGCCCCTGTGGTTGGAGCCTTTGACAGTGGGGGACTCTCTGCATGTATGTGGGCAGGGATCATCTGCGATCACCCTGTACTTTGTGCTCAATTTTGCTGTGAACCTAAAACTGCTCTAAAAAAATAAAGACTATTTTTAAAATTTGGTTTGAGACCAGCCTGGGCAATATAGTGGGACCCCACCTTTATAAAAAATAAAAAAGTGGCCAGGCATGGTGGTTAACCCCTGTAATCCTAGCACTTTGGGAGGCTGAGGCAGGTGGATTGCCTGAGCTCAAGTATTTGAGATGAGCCTGGGCAACATGAAGAACCGCTGTCTCTACTAAAATATAAAAAATTAGCCAGGTATAGTGCTATGTACCTGTAATCCCAGCTACTCGGGAGGCTGAGGCAGGAGAATTGCTAAAACCCAGGAGGTGGAGGTTGCAGTGAGCTGAGATCGCACTGCACTCCAGCTTGGGCGAGACTCTGTCTCAATAAATAAATAAATAAATAAATAAATAAATAAATATTTTTAAAAAGTTAGCCAGGTATGGTAGTGGGTGTGTCACTGAGGCAGGAGGCTCGCTTGAGCCTGAGAGGCTCATTCCAGGGTGTAAAGTCCTCATCAAGGCTGCAGTGAGTTGGAATTGCACCACTGCACCCAGTCTGGGCGACAGAGTTCAACCCCGTCTCAAAACATTTAGAAAAAAAAATTGGACCCGGAAAAGGGAAAATAAACCCTATTGGTTGTGAGTGCTCACTCTGCAGCAGTAGAGGTTTTCATAGAGTTACTGTTTTATAAAATGGACGATTAGGAAGTTGTTATGTAAAGAATTTATGGACTAAGCTCTTGCAAAGAAGGACTCAGTTTAAACTCAAGGCAGCATGCTATTTCTGGGATGTGAGAAATAGATGGCAATCAGGAGCCCATCTCAGACAGGTCAAAAGACCTCTGGACCTGCAAGAGCAAGGTGCAGTGTGGGTCGTGGAGGCGGCAAGGTTCCTACTGCCTTACGTCCTGCAGGGCCGGTGGTGGGCTAGGGCCATCCCTGCCTGTCCCCTGTGCACCAAGCTGAGCCCAAGCCCTCAAGCGGTGTTGAGATGGAGCGCAAAGGAACCTAGGCAGCCCCTCTCGATTTTTCTTGCTGAGGACGGAGCGCAGAGCTGGCCCAGAGGGACCCCAGCTGGGGGTTTTAGCAGACACTTCGGATCTGGCCATTCCAGGGTGTAAAGTCCTCATTTGTTGAGTGACCTTGAACACGTTACTTAACCTCTTTGAACTTTCATTTTCTCATCTGCAAAATGAGGATAATAATATCTAGTTCATGGAGTTATAACAGGATTCCATGAGATAATGTGCTAAAGTCATTCAAATACAGTAAGTGCTGCGGAGTGGTTAATGCTATCATTATGCAGCCATTGTCCTTATTTATCACCTCATGTGCTTCATGTCCTTATTATCACTCTCTGGGAGGGGGAACCCAGAGAGTTGAAGCAATTTGTCCAAGGCCTCATAGTAGCTAGCTGCAGGCCTGGGTTTCCTCCAGGGCCATGATTTCCACCCCTTCCTGAGTCAGGGCTTTTCTGAGAATCCCTGACAGATGAGATGCTTGATAGTCTGCACCTTTTGACAATGGCATTAGAGCACCACAGGCTGCCACTGTCTCCAGCTCAGCCACTAATGTAATACTTGCCAGGCAAACTGAGGACGTTCTGTTGAGCTGCTCTGCACCAATCCCCTGCCCCCTTCCTGGGAGAGGGTCCTCCCTGTGGGAGGTAGCTGAGTGGGTCAGCACACCTGTCCGTCTCCATGAGCCATTGGAGGATTCTGAAGGCCCTGCATGTTGGTCCTGCAGCCACAATCAGTGTCCAGACCCACCCCCACAACCTGCTTCTCCGGAGTGGAACCAGACCCATCACTATTTCTGACTTTGTGATGCCTACTTCCACCTTTTCCACAGGGCTGCCTGGCACACAGCTGTTTTCACAGTGGCCCCTGAGATCATGAAGGACACCTTGGCATTGTGACACAGAGCTAAGGAGCTCTGGCCCACATGAAGCTTTCTCTGATGCCCAGCCCTGGGCATTTGGTGACCAGCAGGTGTGCTCAGCTCAGCCCTGGGAAGATCTCCCTGTTGGTGTCTCTGCTACTCTGAAACTCCGCCTCCTCCTGTCCTCTCTTCTCACACCAGGGGCCATGGTCCTGGCATTTCAGAGCCCCCAGCCTCATAACCACCGCCCCAGAGCCAGCACCCCTTTCCTTCCTGGGCAGTAGGCCACACATGGGCCCTAGAAGCAGGTGTAAGGGAGTGACAGGTTGAGAGTGACACCAGGTGGCGTGGAGACCCTGAAGGGGCCCTTGCCTACCAGGCCCAGCTGGGAGATCCCTGAAGGCACCACAAGCAATTGCCACTAGCGCTGAAGCAGCCTCACCATGCACCAGCTGTCCTATGCACCTAACACACAGCAGCCCATGTGGTAGATGCTATCATTACCCTCACTTTAGAGATGGGAAAATTGAGGCAGGGACTAAATAGCTGGTTCAAAGCCACACAGCTTGACACTGGCAGAACAGAGATCTGAGCCTATCATGGGAGCCAGCATGCCATTGGCACCCTGCAGATGACACCCCCACTCCAATCCTGCTCACCCCACCATTTCCCTCTGCCACACTCCGGTTTGCTGTCTTCAGCTGCATCCTCAGACATGTACTGTCTCTCCAAGTCAGGACAAGCTCATGAGATGGATGGCCACTGGTTGAAGTCCCTCAGCCTGCTTTCCCCACCTGCAGGCCCAGCACCCCCACCCAACCCACGCCTGGCCCTGGCTTGGATATTGTATCCTTCAAGGGTTTTGTGCAGAGCACCCTGCTGCCAGGGTGACCTGGGCCAGGTCTGTGGCCACTTGGCTGAGGCACCTCTTGGAGACCACTTGTTGACCCTTCAGCACCAGGTCCAAGGTCAGGGTCCCTGGGAAGCTTCCTTGGCTCCAAGTCCCACTAGGCTGCCTACGTCTTTTCTGGAACTTAGAACTGCCTTGGGGCAGAAATGGTGGATGGAGGGGGGCGTAAGAAGCTCAGAAGTATCTGGGGATGGTGGGAAAGGGTGTCCTCCAGCTCTGGCCCTACCCCTCCTCACCTGCATCTGCTGCTCTAATGACAGACCCTGCCCCAAGCCCCTGCCCCCATTTCTCATGCTTTTTCTCATCTACTTCAGCCCCTCTCTCTGAGATTCACGTACACCCGGTGAGGAAATGCCTATAAAACCGCTCAGCATGGCACCTGGCAGGCAGCAGCTCCAGGTGTGAGCTTCCCTTCCTTTGTCTTCATCTCTCCACGTGGCTGACCACCGTCAGTGGCAGATTCCTGCCTCCAGCCTCTACTCCTCATCACCTGCACTACTGGATAAAGGATAGACTCCTTTTGGACCATGGTCATCTGCAATACTTTTCTCCCTTCCCTCTACCTAGAAAACTCCTTTTTCTGAAGAACTCAGCAGAAGTATCACCTCCACCGAGCCTTCCAGGGGAGTGGAAGGCCCCTGCCCCAGTGGCCACAGTGCTTTGCTCTCACTGTCCAGAACACTTACTGAGAGCTTTTGGCACTGGCGATTTATTTGATGTCTCTAGCTGGGGCCCCACAAAGATGGGTACATGTGTCTCCTTTTTTCCTTTGGATTACTTAACAAAAATTTTTAAAAATATACAAATAATTAATGAATAAGGTGAATATTGTCAAAAAAGTTTTTATATGCATAGAGTGAAGCCCCAAACCCTTTCCCAGAAAATACTACGGTTAATAGTTTTGTCAGTTTCACTCTGTCTATATTTATTTTCTCTGTAGAAATTTATCTGGTATTTTTTTTACATAAACGGGATCAATCTATATGTATTTGTCCTACAGCTTGCTTTTCTCACATAATAATACATTGTGTGTGTGACAGAGTAATGCTTCCCCAAATATGTACACATCCTAATCTCCCAAATCTTCAAATATGTTACCCTAAATGGCAAAAGGGCCTTTGCAGATGTGATTGAATTAAGGCTCTTAAGATGGGAAACTTACCCTGATTATCAGGGAGGGTCTGATATAATCCTATGGATCCTTATAGAAGAGAGGCAGGAGGGCCAGAGAAAGATTTGAAGATGCCACTCTGCTGGCTTTGAAGATGGAGGAAGCACCCCTAAGCCAAGGAATGCAGGCAGCCTCTAGAAGCTGAAAAAGGCAAGAAATGGACCCTCTTCTGGAGCCTCCAGAAGAATGCAGCCCTGCACACACCTTTACTTTAGCCCAATGAGACTCTTGACCTATGTAAATAACACAAGTTTATGGTTCTAGGACCTCCTAGAACCATAAGGTAACAAACTTTTGTTTTAAGCTGGTATAGCTGTAGCAAACACAGTGTGGGTATATAGCGGAGGGAAATAATGCTGACGGTAGTAGTCAGCATTTACTGTGTACTGTGCGCCAGATACTGTTCTAGTGCTTTATGTGGTGTATGAATCTACTAGGGCTGCCACAACAAAACGTCACAGACCAGAGGCTTAAACCGCAGAAATGTATCCGTGCACAGTTCTGGAGGCTGGAAGTCCAAGATCAAGGCACCGTCTGTCAGGGTTGGTTGATCCTGGGGCCCCTCCCCTTGGCCTGCAGATGGCAGCTTTCTTGCTGCCTCTTCCCATGGTCGTCCCTCTGCGTGTGGGCACAACTAATGTCTCTTCCTCTCCTTTTATAAGGACACCAGTCAGATTGTATTAGGGCCCACACTGATACAGTTTAACATATTTACCTTGTTAAAGGTCCTATCTCTAAATACTATCACATTCTGAGGTGCTGGGGGGTCAGGATTTCAACATATAAATTTGGAGCAGGAGCGTCCACAATGAAGCCCACAACATGTGGATTACATCATTCAGTCTCTACAATAATCCAGTACAATAGAATAGATAAGAAAATTGAAGCACAGAGTGTTTATTTGCTGAAATTTACACAGCAAGTGATCACACCAAGTCTGAGAGTTGCCTGTTCATATCCTTTGCCCACTTTTCTATGAGGCAGTTGTCGGTTCTTTTTTGGTTTGCAGGCCCATGAGTCAGCATTTATTGAAGGAAGGAATAAGTGGGAGCAGCTACTAGTCCTAGAAGAGCATGGGCCAGGCTGGGCAGAGCCTGGAGTCTGGTCATGCTCCCCCTGCAACCCAGACTGGCAGTGAATGCTTCCAGAGGAAAACTAAAAACCAAGCAGGAGGTGGGAGCATGCAGAGAGCTGGGGAAAGGGAAGGTGTCACTGTCTATTCACCAGCCGAGCACAGCCCTGGGAGGCTTTCTGGAGGTAGGGGATGTTCTGGTCCATTTTCTAACCCTCAGGAAACAGTGGCCAACAATTTAGTAGCTTGGGGTGTCCAAGCCACGAAAAGCTCTTTGTGTTCTGAGAAGTATGCACAGAGCCCTATTGCCATTGGGACAGGAGCCCCTCACTGCCCAGGGGACCCTGGAAAGCTTGGGCTGTCCCTAGCACATTGCTGGGATGCTACTGTCAGATCCCTGCACCTGAAATTCCAGGCTCCAGATTCTAGGTACTGAGATGTCCCAAGAGAACTCCACCTAACATGAACGATCTGTCCAGTCCAGCTGCAAAGGAGAGATGGCCAACTGTCTCCTGGATGCAGGTGGCCATTCAGAACCCATGGCCAAGGCAGGGCTTGCCTCCACCCACCTGGCAACTCATTTTGTTTACTGTGGTAAAGAGGACAGATGCCGACGGGGCCCAGGCAGCTCTCTGGCTGGCCACCCAAATCAATGGGAATGCCCTAGTTACCTTCCAGGGAGGACAGAGTGAAGGCTTCAAAGCACTCAGCCCTCAGAGCATGGAGGTCCAGAAATACCTTCCTGTGTCAGCCTTTTGGCTTGCTGTGGCCCAAGGACTAACACACACACACACACAGAGCTACTTGTCTCCTTCCCTCAACTCCATCCCAGTCGTTTACAGCAGAAGGTAGAGACACTCAGTGACAGCCCTGTCTTGATTAAACATGCCCCGTAGAAGGGCATCAGGGGTCTGAATAGAAGCTGAAATCGTTCCTGATTCAGATCATAGGCTCTTGGCAAATGAGTGGCACCCTTGACATAAAGAAGTATGAATATCATTCACCCCATTCTTCCCACTCAACTATCCAGTGGTTGAATTTCCTCTATAACATTCCTAGGACAGAATGCTTACTTAGGCTTTGCTTGAACTCCCCCAGTGATGGGGAGCTCACCACCCTCCAAAATAACATCCCCAGGCAATTCTTGAGGTGGGAGCATTCATTTTTAGCCTGGTCCTTTCTTACGCTGTCCCATCTGTTTCCTGCGTGGTCCCCATAGGTGACCATATTTGAAGACAGCTAACAGCTCTGTCCCTCTATGGAGAAACAGTGTGGGGTTTCGCAGAAGGAAATACATTCAGTCATTTCACACCTTGGGAAGGTTTGCCCTGAGTTTCTGACCCACTATAGAGAGGCCATCCTTCTTTATGGACCCACACGTGGGCCCAGGACAACAGTATAGCGGACCTCTGGGCCCTACTGACTGTAGGCCACACAGCCTGGCTTGCTGGGAGGGATCAGCTCACTGTCTGGGTCCTGGTGGAGCTTTTCTGGGTCCCTAGGGCCTGGAGAGAGGGACTCCGTGTTCTGAAGAGAATGCTGTACTTGGACTCTGACCACCAGCCTAGCAGGCCTGCTTTTTCCTACTTCCCACTTGGGTTCTGTAAGCAAGTTGCTTACACTCCCTGAGCTTGAGTTTTTTCATCTACGGAATGGAGAAACGTCTATTGTGTTGTTAGGAGGATCGGGTGACATCACTTAGGGGAAAATATCCTGTAAACCAAAACACACTCTGCAGATGATTAACCAGTCTAAACGGTAAGGAGAAGAGCTCGCGGAGCTTGGAGCTTGGGATTTCTTTGTCCAAGTCTTGCTGGTGGGTGAATGGCTGGCACAGAGTCGGTTTTTGGAGGACTTTGGACTCTTCCTCAAGCCCAGTGGATGTTTCCTGGTACCCAGGGGCTCCCCAGTACAGAGCTCAGACCCACTCATCCTACATGACCCCCGACCCACAGAGGGCCTCTCTTTGAGGGGACTCTGGGGCCAAACTCACAAGATAGAGTTTGGGGTGGAGGTCGGGCAGGTGGGGCCAGGCAGGGCCTCCTGTCCTCCTCCCCTCTCAGGTGCCCCAGGCGGCCGGCCCAGGTCTGCGCCTGCACAGCCTCTGTTCATTGTGGCCTGCCATCGCTCCTTGCCCAGCCTTTAATTTAGACAGAGGTGAATTCTAATCCCCTAATTAGAATGGACTTTAATGAGAGGAGAATGGAGGGGTTGGGAGTCAGGGAACCCAGCCTAATGACAGTGGAGGAGTTCGGAAGAGAGGATCTCGTTTAATCCAACCCCTTATTGAACAGATGAGGCCCTGGAGTGGGCAGAGGCCAGGCTGGCTGATGGCACTAGAGTCTCCCGTTTGAGCCAGGCTCTCTCCTGCAGCCTGCTGCTTCTCCTGGGCTCTCTGTGCAGACACCTGGCCTTCAAGCCTGTGGCCGTGGCTCTAGCCTGGCTCTCTGGATGGCCTAAGTCCTGCATCTGGGTGGAGATGGCTTCAGCCCTCGCCCTCCTGCAATCATGGGAGAAGGAAGGGCAGGAGCCTCCACAAATAGCAGCATGTCGCCACCTGCCCAACCCCAATCCGGTTCATCCTGACTTAGCAGAAGCGCTCATGAGATGTCCTCGCAGGCGGGGCTGGGCCAGGCAGCCTGTGCTTCCTCATGCCACACGGTGCCCCGAGGGTGGCAGTGCCGCAAACAGAGGGCATCCTGCCAAAGGGCCTCGGAGCAGGCGGGTAGTGCATGTGGCAGACCCTGAGGAGGAAGGAGAGCGGAATCTGGATTGAAGGGGTGGGTGGTGTGAGCTGAGGTGGGGGGCAGGCAGCTTGTTCCAGGCAGGGCACGTGCCCACCCTGAGGTGGCAGCAGGGATTCCAGGGTGGGGTCGGGGAGGTGGCACAGGCCAGCAGGGACCTCTGCCCAGGTGTGGGGAAGGTGCTGGGCTGTGCCCGGCAGCCTCCTCTCTCTCCGTCCCCATCTACCCTGTCCTCTCTGCCTGAGCCCCCAGCTGTGAAGCAGGAACAAGTCTCATCCCTTACCTGCCTGAGGGGACATTGAGCAGGAGTGAGATAATGTCTGCTGCAGCGCAGCCCTCCGCAGAGCCAGGCAGTCTCTAAACGGAGTCTATTTTTACTGCCTAGAGCTCAGCCGGCTCCCTCTGGGGGCCCCTTGCTGCTCCCGGCCCCTTCTGCAGGGCAGAGGCCCAGCCTTGGCTTGGCGGAGGGAGGATCCTGAGGGCCAGCGGCCAGCTCTCGGCCCAAGGCCTGGGTCTAGATCCATTCCTTCACAGCCTATTGTTCAGGGTTCAAGGAGCGCCCCCCCCCCCCCCCGGCATTCTGGTTAAACCAGGAGCTTGGGCTGCCAGGCGTGGCCCGAGCTTAATGAGCAGGGTGTGCCCGGAGGAGTTGTTGGGAGCAGGGCGACAGCTGTGGGCAGGTCCCTCCCCAGCGGGTGGGTGGGTGGCTTGCACAACAGTCCCCAGTGCGCTGGCGTGCTGCACGGCATTCTTCCCATGTGTTTATTTTTAAAAAACAAACGCTCAACGTTGGTGGGAGCGGTGAAGATGTTTCTAAATATTTCAAAGACATTGTGTTAACACGTTTTAAACCCCCAAGTCTATTGTCTTAGGAAAGTTGACTCCAGTCTGTAGGACTTCCACCAGTTGCAAAGAAGGCAGAATGCCAACATCATAACAGGTCACCCCTTCCCCGTGATTTTCAAAAGGGAGAATCTTCCACAGTCACTTGGGGATTCTGGGCGGGTGGCCCCACCAGGCCGTCCTCCATTGCCTGGTGTCTGTGGAGGGGGAGCTCCCTGCTCTCAGGGCACACAGAGGTGCATCATCCCAGCCACTTCTTCGCCTCCTGGGCCTGTTGACAGGAGGGTGGAATTCCAGGCCTGCTGGGTTTTCTTGCATGGGGTTGGTAACCAGGATCTCCGGCTGCTCGAGGAGTTTTGGACCAAATCAGTCCTCCAAGTAATGACCAGGCAAACTCAAGGCACTGTCTGTATGTCACTGGGTATCTGGGGCAGCCTTTGCTCTATTTGAGAGACGTTGGTCTCCTGCCTTGCAGCAGAGCGTGGTTTGGTTGGTAGTTGGAGGTGGGTCTGTCTTCCGTTGCTGAAGCCTCTGTGTGCCCCTGGAGCCTGGCATTCTGGGTCCTGCTGTTAGTTAGGAGGTTCCCAGCTTAGAAACATTGCTGTGCTCATCAGAGGCCTTCATGGGAAAGCTGTGGAGAGGACAAGGGCAGGTGGCCTGAGAAGAAAGCACATTGTAAGGATGTGTCCCTGAATTCCGGATGGATGCCACTTAGATCTAACAGTGTGGAGGGAGAATCTGGAAAGACCAGACTTCAGAGTCGGGTGGGACCTGGCATGGAGGCTGTTTCTCTTGTATCTCTGTCCAATATCATAATCACCCAGGCCACAGTGAGAGCATCGGCTAAAATTCATGCAGTCATTTCCTTCATGAGACAGCTTTGCAGATCACTGTGGTTGACTCGTGGGGTACCGAAAGGTCAAGCCATTCTAGAAAAATCTCTTGTCAACACAACATGCCTTCTAGCTCTAGTTCAGATCTCTCATCAGAGCCCCCGGCTCTGCAGAGCTGCCCTCCCGCCCTCACTTTTCCAGTCTTCACAGGGCAGCAGGTGGTGACCATCTCCTCTGCAGAAAATGCCCTTGGGGTGAAATGCACATCTCTTCAGTGCTCTCACGGCCCCCCGCATGGCTCCCATCCACCCATTCTCTGTGCTCCAGACAAAACGGCCCCCTGCAGCCTTCGCTTCCGTCTGCCTCTGCAGTACCCTGGAATTGCTATTCTTGCCCCTATTTTTTCTATTTGTTTAAGAAAAATTAAAACTCTACCTTCACTCTTCTGGAGAACATTCTTCCACCATGCCTTTCAAGTCTGACTCAACGGAGGGGGCTGCTGGAAGGAGCTGGAAGTTATATTGTTAGGGCAGGCGACAGCCATGAGTGGAGGGGTCAGAGCAGAGAATCTAACAGTATTTTCACTCTTGCAAGTGAGACCGCTACATATTGTGATGAAAAGAGTGATGTGGCTTAGTGTGAGACCTCGAGCAAGTTCACCCTCCTTTCTGAGCCTTCATTTCCCCATCTGCAAAATGGGAACCATGAATCCCACCTCTCAGAGGCTTGTGAGGACCCACTGATGGGACCCTCATGAGAGCTTTGAACCTGGACCTGACACGTTGGGGGCACATTGTGAACACCAACCCTCCTTCCCCGTCCCACAGGCCAGCAGCATCTGTCAGTGCCCAGTACCTTCTCTCCAGGGCACTCTTCGGACTGAGGAGGAGACAGAGGGCCTCATCAGCAGGGGCATGGGGAACAGGAAGACCGTGTGTTAACAAATCACCCAGCTCCGGTGGCCGTCATGCTTGTCTCTGAATTAGCTGAGTTAATGAATGTCGTGGCTCGTGATTCACCGCTTTAGAGGATACGTCCCTTTCTGTTTGCCTTCCTCCCACCTGGGCCTGGCAGCTGCCACTCCCACGCCACCACCCTGCGCACTCGTCTGCCATGCAGCAGGCCTTGGAGTCAGCCCACCTGCTGGGGGCACCGCTATCCTCAGCCTTGGGCCCCCAGTCCTGCTCCATCAGGATTCCTGGACTGGCAGAGCCAGAGGGGCCATCGGAGGGTCCCCATCAGTGCTGAGGAACTCAGCATAGATCGCCCTGAGCTTTACTTTCACAGATGGCAGGGCTGGCAATGGCCGTACAGGTGTTAGCAACAGAGTCCAGCCTGGAGGGCTGAGGCCTGGGCAGGTGTCGGGGGGCCAGACTCATGACGCTTCCGCACCTGCCTCCTTCCCTCTGCCCCCTACGGACCGCACACGCCTGAAGCAGGGCTGAGCTGGGCGCAGTGGGCAGGGCCTCTCCTCCTTATTCATACAAACCTCCAGGGGACCTGCTGTGTTTGTGTGGGGCCAGGTTCTCAGACCTCACCTCATGGGTGAGGTCTCCTGAAATGTCTAGTTTCTTCTGGGGGACCAGGAAGGGCAGAGATTTTAAAGTTTCAAAGGGTTCCCACGTTCCTCAGTCCTAGAGCCAGGCAGTCCTACGGAGAGGCCAGGGCTCCATGCTGCGTCCATCTCTGCACTAACTCACTTCTCCACCGACACCTTCCGTACCCACTGTTTAATACGCCACCACCTCAGGCCTGAGCTGGGGGTGCTGGAGAGTGGGGCAGGGGCAGGCTGAGCGGGGCACAGGTCTAGCAGCGATTGAGGTGGAGAAAAAGCTCAATCTCTGGACAATCCAAAGACATTTCCTCCACATCCCTTCCTCCATGCCACTTTTTATTTTCTGAATTGTCTGCAAGGAGAGTGAGATGTTGGGCACAGCAGCCAGAAAGACCTTATCCTCTGCCTAGGACAGAGCCAACATTCTTGTCAGGGAGACTCAGGGCAAGAGTAACCGAATAGCTTCAGGGCTCAGCATCCCCACCGGCTGGCCCCTCCGCTGAGCAGGTCTGCAGGACCCAGACAGCATGACACAGGGGGAACACAGTCATCTTGAAAGGCACCTGTTGACTCTCTAAGGTGTCTGGGCTCAGGGTGTTGAGTGGGGATGGGGGAGGACAAAAGTGAAAAAGATCCAATATGGAGACACAAGAAACCAGGCTGTTTGGGAAGAAATTAATCAGGAAGTTGTTCTGGAACTTCTTTCTCCCAGTAAGTAGCACACACCATGCAGGCATTTGGAGGGGAGAACTTCCGCCTCCCAAACCCATGATGGCGCCATATGGAAAGTGATGACGCACTGGAAGATACCAACTGCCACCAGACAGGACTCTGTGATGTCCTGAGAATAAGAGCACCAGCCTGTTTTGGTTTTTATTTTATTTTTATTTTACTGTGATTAAATATACATAAGATTTATTTTGTCTCTTTTATTTTAATAAACTAGATAAATATTAAGAAATCAAGTTGTTGGCTGGGCACAGTGATTCACGAATGTAATCCCAGCACTTTGGGAGGCTGAGGTGGGTGGATCACCTGAGGTCAGGAGTTTGAGACCAGCCTGGCTAACATGGTGAAACCCTGTCTCTACTAAAAATACAAAAAATTAGCTGGGCATGGTGATACACGTCTGTAATCTCATTACTTGGGAGGCTGAGGCAGGAGAATTGCTTGAACCTGGGAGGTGGAGGTTGCAGTGAACAGAGATCAGATCACACCACTGCACTCCAGCTAGGCAACAGAGCAAGACAGCATCTCAAACAAAACAAAACAAAACAAAAGAAATCAAGTTATTTGTGTTTGAATATTCACAAATGGGGTTGGTTAGGTTTTATGTGCCAGCATTTTTTTTAGGTTTTTTTTTTTTAAATGTAGTAAAATACACATAGCATAAAATGTACCATCTCTGCTGTCTTAATACAGTTCATTCGCATTAAGTATATTCACATTGTGTACAACCAATTGCTTTTTCATCTTAGGAGACTGAAACTCTGCACCCATTAAACAAAAACTCCCCATTTCCCCTCTCTTCTGCCCATGGCAACTGTTTTTGTGTTTTTTTGAGGTGTACTCTGAAGACAGTGAGATGCATCGATCTTAAGTGTAAAACTCACTGAGATTTGACAGATGCGTGCACCCATGCAACCACGATTCCAGTCAAGATACAGCACATTCACATCACTTCGCTAAGTTACCTTTTCACCTTCCTCCGTCAATCTCCAACCCCACCCCGAGGCAACTGATGTTCTGATTTCTATCATCACAGATTATTTTTGGAATCAACTCATATGCACTCTTTTGTGTCGGCTTCTTTCTGCCACACAATGTTGACATTCATCCATGTTGCACTGATCAGTTGTTCATTTTTATTTTTCAGTAGTGTTCCATTGTATGAAGAAACCACAGTGTATTTATGTGTTTATCCACCCGTTCATGGTCATTTGGATAATTTCCAGTTTTTGCTGTTAAAGAATAAAACTGCTATGGACGTTTTTGGACAAGTTGGTTTTTGGTGAAACTCTGTTTTCATTTCTCTTGGGACAACTTGGTTGTCGAATTGGTGAATCGTAGGGTAGGAGTATGTTTAACTTTCTAAGAATCTGCCAAACCATTTTCCAAAATGGTTGTACCATTTTGTGCCCTCACCAGCAATGTGTGTTACGGTTGCTTTACATCCTCACCAGCAGTTGGTATTGCTGGTCTTTTTCAGCTTAGCCATTCGAGTGGGTGTGAAATGTTACTGCTGTGGCTTTAATTTGCATCTCCTGATTAAACACAATGAGGTTGAGCAATTTCCATTTGTTTACTTGCCATTCGTAATGTTCTTTTGTGACATGTCTGTTCATGTCCTTTGCTCCCTTTTATTTATTAGGCTTTTTAAAAATCTTTTTATTCTGGATTTGTGAGTATTTATATATTCTAGATACTAGAACTTTGTCAGTTATATGTTTTGCGTGAATTTTTTTTTTTTTCACAGACTGGCTTGCTATTTTCTTAACAATGTCTTTCCAAGAAAAAGAAAACAAAAATGGCCAGGTGCGGTGGCTTATACCTGTAATCCCAGCACTTTGGGAGGCTAAGGTGGGAAGATGGCTTGAGGCCAGGAGTTAGTTCCAGACCAGCCTGAATAACATAGGGAGACCTGATCTCTACCAAAAAAAAATCAAATAAAAACCAACCAAAGAGTTGAAAACGACATCCAAAAATTGATGAAGTCCAGTCTACAAATTCTTTTATTTTTTAATAGTTTGTGATTGTTTTTCTTTGTGTGTGACCTGTTTAAGAAAGCTTTGCCTTCCAAAAAGTCATGAAAATTCTTTTCTCTGTTCTCTTTTAGAAACTTTATAGTTTTAGAATTTTTGTTTAGGTCTATAATCCATCTCAAATTTTTTTTTTTTTTTTTTTTTGAGACAGAGTCTGGTTCTGTCACCCAGGCTGGAATACAATGGTGCATTCTTGGCTCACTGCAATCTCTGCCTCTTGGGCTCAAGGCATCCTCCCACCTCAGCCTCACAAGTAGCTGGGACTACAGGTGCATGCCATCATGCCTAGCTAATTTTTTGTATTCCTTGTAGAGACAGGGTCTGGCCATGTTAGCCAGACTGGTCTGAAACTCCTGATCTCAAGTGGTCCGCCTGCCTTGGTCTCCCCAAATGCTGGGATTATAGGCGTGAACCTCTGTGCCCGGCACAGAATAATTTTTGAATATGATATGAGGTAAGGGTCAATGCTTGTTTTTTTAATACCCAGATGTTCTAGCACTATTTAAAATTAAAAAGACTTTCCTTTCCCCATTGAATCACATTGGTGCCTTTGTTGGTAATCAGTTGAGCACGCACATGTGGGTTTACTCCTAGAGTTTCCTGTTTCTTTGATCTCCTTGTCTATTCTTATACCAATACCTTATTGTCGCGATTACAATAGCTTTACAGCAAATTCTAACTCAGGTACTAAAGATGCTCCATGGGATAGTGCACATAAATATTTCGTTGTTGTTGTTTTGTTTTGTTTTGTTTTCTGAGACAGGGTCTTGCTCTGTTGTCCAGGCTGGAGTACAGTGGGGTGATCATAGTTCACTGCAGGCTCAACCTCCAAGGCTTAAACAATCCTCCCACGTCAGCCTCCCAAATAGCTAGAAATACAGATGCATGCCCCCATGGCTGGCTAATTTTTTAATTTTTTTAGAGATGGGGTTTCTCCATGTTGCCAGGGTGGTCTTGAACTTCCGGGCTCTAGCAATCTGCCTGCTTCAGCCTCCCAAAATGCTGGGATTACAGGCATTAGCCACTGTGCCCAGCCTGTGCAGCAAATTTTTGAAATATCAGCCCATTCCTTCCAGTATTTGTTTGTTACCCTTTTCACCACCCAAGCAGCTCTGTGCTCATTACCAAGGGGGAGGTGGACATAACAGGATACAGGGCAGAAAAAGGGGGTGTCTTTCTGGCTTTGGTTTCAAAGCCCAAGTCCTAAGAGGAACAGTCACAAAGTTTGGAGAAAACAGCATGACAGAGAGCAGCTCCCACTTCCACTTCCAGCCAACCACCCTTTTCTAAAGACTAGAGAAAAATCCCGTAGGTGGGGAGGAGAGAGAAGAAAAGGAGAGAATTAAGAGAGCAGCTACACACCCCTGTATCTTGGGTTAGGGTCTCAGGAGCCAGCTAGACCTCACAGAGGGGATGGAGCAGGCTTGTAGAGCCTCGCTGGCTCTGATCAGTACAGGAAGAGTAACATGAATTCTAGACCCTTAGCATGACCCCGAGAGAGGTGCACCCTGAAGGATCTGTGAGGTTGGAACAGCAGCCATTTCAGCAGAGGCCTGCATGAGAAAAGTCTCCCCAACTACTCAGCTCTCTGTGAACCTCCTAGAAAATCACTCCCAACACTACAAAGAGTGGGCAGAGGACCCTGCATTGACTGGGTAATTGTCTGCCCCTCTGATGGTGAGGTATCTCAGCTGACTTGTAGGAAGGGAAAGAAAGTAATATTTCTCAAACACCTAAGTTAGTTGCTTAAGGTTTATTCCAGCTTTATATGGAACTTCGAAGACCCTACATTTCAAGGACTAAGGTTAATGTTAATACATAGTGATGATGAGGAGGAACTACCCATTCCGTGGGGAGAGCTGGTGGGGAGGAGTTAGGAGAGCCTGGGCCAGTTGGCTTCCCTGCCTCACTTGTCTCAGCCCTGCGTTTGGGATATCACAGTGCCATGAAGCAGCTCAGCCTCATAATGGGTTCCTCTGAGTTCTATTCCTCTGTCCTGCAACATTTTCATCAAGTCCTGCCTCTTAATGTGTCACTTTCATCTTGGGCAACTCAAAGGACATTCAGTGGGTCCCAAGCAACAGTCCTTAAGATCTGCATGGAGCAAAGTTTGAGGATGAGCCCCATTTCCCACACATCAGTGACTATTTGGGAAGCTAAGCCTTCCACTGAGGACACCGTCTTGTGCCGGCTGCAGAGGACATAGAGGCGGGGCCGCCTTGTGCTTCACAGCCCTGGCGTTATTTTCCATGCCATCCATGTTCTGACTATACCCATTTAAGGTACGGGGAAACTGATGCTTCATCCCTATTTACTGTGTGCCAGGAAAGTCTAGTTTGCATGTTGCTTTGCTTATGTTAGCATGTTCGGCTTGCACCGTAACTCCAAGAATGTAAAAAAAGGCACTTCAAAATGCATTGAATAAATACATTCCTTTGCTGTGATCCCATATCCACCAAATGTTCTGAAATGAGACACATGGAAAATGGAAAACAGACTAAAAATATTTGCTTGACTGACATTGTGGATTAGGGTGTCCACGAGAGTATAAACACACCCATCCACTACACACACACACACACACACACACACACACTACACACACGCACCCTGCAGGGTGGGCCCCAGAATTAGGGCCCTTCCACAGCAACCAAGGCTGGCTGCCAATTTCAGAGCCGCCTCTGGGCCTGGCTCTGCTGGAGTGAAGCCAGGGGTGCCTGAGTCTGAGGAATGCACTCACCTGGAGCTCAGGAGGAGCCCCTGCGCCCTCTACCTGGACAGCCCAGAAAGGTATTGTGGCTGTCGCTCCACACTGAGAGGGGCCCTCACCACTCAGGGGCTTGGGAGAAGGGGGAATGGGTCAGGACTTTCAGCTCGTTGCCTGATGAAGCCTAGCTCCCCTCTGGGGTCCTGAGCCCTGGACTCCTGCTGCAGGTCCGCCGTGGCCTTGCTCAAGGGAGTGCTGAACTCATTCACCCTCCCAGCAGTCAAACCCTGACGCACAAGGGCCTCTTACTCATCCCAAAGTCATCAGTTGAGTTTCCAAGGGTGTGAGTAATTCAGGGAGGGAGTGAGAGAGGGCTCCATCTGCGGGTACGATGATGGTGAAGAGGTGATGTGGCCCAGAGGGAGCTCTAATTCCTCTTACTCCAAAGCTGGAAATGTGATTCTTTTTGAGAAGAGATACCTCCTTAATCTGCTCCAAAATGGTGTGTGTGTGTGTGTGTGTGTGTGTGTGTGTGTGTGTGTGTGTGTTGTGTGTATAGAATGCTGGCAGCTTAAAAAAACTGGAAATCAAAGCAACAAGGACTTCTCCCTCCATTCCTGGCACTGAGAAGGTGTGCTGGCTCAGAAGGGGGGAAGCCAGGCGGGCAATTTTTGACTTATTAATAAAATATGCATTCAGGCAGGGCGCAGTGGCTCAAGCCTGTAATCCTAGCACTTAGGGGGGCTGAGGTGGAAGGATCGCTTGAGCCCAAAAGTTTGATACCAGTCTGGGCAACATAGTGAGAACCTAGTCCTAAAAAAAATTTGGAAAATTAGCTGGGGGTGGTGGTACACAACCGTGGTCCCAGCTACTCAGGAGAGTGAGATGGGAGGATTGCTTGAACCTAGTTGGTCAAGGTTAGTGAGCCATGCTCGTGCCATTGCACTCCAGTCTGGGTGACACAGTGAGACTCTGTCACAAATACAATGCAATACAATAAGTGCTCATATTTGTCCAGCACTTTCTTCCACTTTGAGCCTCTGAGGGGAGCAGGTCAGAGATTGTTATCTCCATTTTATAGCCAAGGAACTAAAGCTCAGGGCAGTCACATAAGCTGCTAGTGTCATATCACAGGCAACTATCGGAGCTGGGATTAGAACCCAGGTCCCTTAATGACTAGTCCAGCCCCTACGCCCCTGGACTCTGAGGGCTTCCTTTAAACAGAGAGATCTATCAGCCTTTGGACTTGTTCTCTCTCCAAAGTCCTCTTTCGGCAACTGGCCTCAGCCTGGACCCAGCAGTTGTCCCCACCTTCCTACACCACACTCTCACAGAGGTCCTGGCAGTGGGGACTTCTGGGGGATGCTCAGTTCCCCTTTTCCTAGCCTGGGACTGGACCCAGGAGACCTGGCTGCCTTCAGAGTAGAACCTTTTCCAAGGCAGTCACAGGTGAGAGAGCCAGGGGAACCCCAGTAGGATGGAGAGTCAGCAGAGGGGAGGGGGTCTGCCCTGATGGTGGGAGTTGAGCAAGCATCCTTCTGGCCCAAGCCCGAGGAGTAAATCACTAGCGGTCAGGCATTTTAGCTATGGGTTGGCCGAGGGACATGACGTTTACCCCTGTGCCTTCCTTTCTTGAGTTTCCCAGCCTACTTCTTCCCAGAGAGCCATTAGAAGGAGGAAACCCTGCAGGAAACACACCTGCGAAAAGAACTCCAATTTTGAGGCAGAAATGATTATCCTCAGTATACTGATGAGGAAACTGAGGCTTCAGAGATTACATAGTGTTGGAAACAGATGCTCGGTGCCACAAAGAAAAATCAGCACTAAGACAACGGATCTCTCAGCAAAGCAGTTTTTACTGATGCAGGAAGGGTACTCTCGCTAGCTATGCTGCCCGGCTAGTGAAGGGTACAGAGTGAGAATCCAGATCTGACGGTGTGGTGGTGGCTTCATACCAAATCAGCCTGCAACAGCCCAGAGCAGGCACCTCGACCTCCTCACTGCAGATGCTGACCTCAGATGGTGACCAGAGAGAGACTTGGCATGGGAAAATGACTCCTTGAGCTCAGAGGCTGTGATGAGCTGTATCGTGCCCCCACCTCTCCAAATGTATATGTTGAAATCCTAACCCCCACAACCTCAGAACTTGACTGTATTGGAGATAGGGTCTCTAAAGAGGTAATTAAGTTGACATGATATCGTTGGGAGGGATTAATTAAATGTAGCTGGTGTCCTTACAAGAAGAGATTAGAGTCAAACAGACATAGGGGGAAGACCACGGGCAGACATAGCAAGATGGCAGATATCTCCAAGCCAAAGAGAGAGGACTCAAAAGAAATCACGCCTGTTGGCACCTCTCAGACTTCCAGCCTCCAGAATTGTGAAAATATAAATTTCTGTTGTTGAAGCCACCTGGTGTAGGGTATTTTCTTCTGACAGCCTCGGCAAACTCATACAGAGCTCATTTTAAAAAATCATCTCTCTGCCCAGTTCTCGCACACAGTAGGTGCCGAATCCACATTTATTAACTGGCTGAAGGAAGTGCCGTGAACGCTGGGCTCTCCAATAGGTGGAGAAGATTCAAATTTTGCTTTTTGCAACCAGCCACCTTCCTCTTGTTGAAACTTCCTGTTTCTGAGGAATAGAGATTTTACAGATCCCAGAGGCCATCCAGTAAACCCAGCAGCTATTACCAAATAATTCTAGTTTTGATGAGCTCAGTGGGTATGAATCAGAAGTAACCAGACTTGCATTTCTCTTGAAATATACCCAAGGTTAAACGTTAGAGGAAGAAGCAAAACGTATTGGAAATGTGTTGCTAGCAAGGAACTATTGGTGGTGTTGGTGCCCAAGTCCTGATGATATGGGCTTTCCTTCCTTCTGCCTGGAGCAGAACCTGGTGAGGGCCTGACCGAGGCCCTCGCTGCTGCTGCACAGCCCAAAGCAACCTTGTCATGTCCAGGTGTCCATCCTCACGATTCACCTGGATCTCTTATTCAGAAAAGAGAATTCCAGGGTTGAGGGTGCCTCCTGGAGCCCTCATCATCCAGGTAGCTGCTGTGGCCTAGAGGAGGACCTGGCACTTGCAGAAGGGAGACCTGCTGGGATAGGAAGGTTTGGGATAGGAAGGGAGTATGGGGTCCACACAGTTAGAAGCCAGGGTCCTGCAGTGGCATCACACAAGTTGTGGGTGAGAGGGTTGAGGATGGGCCGGCGTCAGGTCACCATGAAGCCTGGCTGGTTTTAGGGGCATCGCCTGGAACAGGCAGCATCTGGGCAGGAGCTGTAAAACACTCTGGAGAAGGGAGTTGGGGCAGGAGGTCCTAGGGAGGCCTTGTGGTGCAAGAGAGGGCTTGGAAGTAAGTGGGAAGAGCTCAGACAGCCCTGGCTTCTGATTCTGGCTCTGTCACCTGCCGGCCAAGGGGCCTGGCGAGCTCTGTCCTCTATAGAACCTCAATCTCTCCATGATCAGGGGACATTTGGCCACCTTTGAGGATCAGCGGGGTGCTGGGGGAAAGGAGTGGCGTGGGATGTTGTACAATGAAACCTCCAGCCCAGGCAGGACCCCGGGAAGGGCTGGAGCCGGGTCTGGGTCTGTCAGGGTGGGACTTGGCCATTGCACGCTCAGGGGCTCCTCTCCCAAGAAGGAGAGGAGCCCCAGGGTTGAAGCCTTCAGGATCCTCAAGGCCTGGAGGGCAGCAGCTCAGCTTCTTTAGGAAGTGGCTGCCCCTCCCTGTTCAAACCCATTTCTCTCCGTTCACTGTCTCAGGAACTTCTTGCACTTCCCCAAACCTTCCCGAGCCCCCACCTCCATGCCTTCCAGCACGGCTGCTCTTCCCTCGGCCTGAAACTCCCTTCCCCTCCCATGTCTGGCTTCTGCCTACTCCTCCCACGAGATTATCTCAGATATCTCTCCCCACCCGCCTCCCCTCCCAGGGAGTCTTTCCTGACCACTCCCTCTGCATGGAGACTGGCTGCCCATCTGTCTGTCTGTTCGTCCATCTGTCCATCTGTCCATCTGTCTGCCAGCCATGCCCCTGGCCTCCTGCCACAACCCCTTCTCCCAGTGCCACCCACTTCCTGCAGTGGAACTCTAGCTCCCCTCTAGACCAGGAGCTCCTGGGCCCTGGCCCTGATTGCTCCCTCTCGGGGGCCTAGTCCGGGGTCTGAAACATAATAACAGCTCAGTAAATGAGTGTTGAAACAATTACTGGCTTACTCAATGAATGACTTCTGAATACAGGGCCCAGTTCTACAAATGACTCACAAGCCTGAGCCACTGTGCCCTGCCCCCACCCAGTGACCCCAGTGAAACCCTCCCCATGATGACATCATTACTACCTTTAATTCTCAGAATCGCTGGTGCCTTCTAGCTTCCCCTTTTACTCTATCTGCTTCTCATCTCCCTCCTCCTTCTTTCCCCCCTCTCTGGGGGCAGCTCACCTAAATAAGGTAATGTTCCTTCCGGGCTGTGAATTACCAGGATTTTCATCTAGTGACTTGGGAAATTGTGAGATAGAATCAGGAAGTCGATCCCCAAGTGCTGGACAAAGAGATGGGATGCTAGTCGGCCCCTGGCGCTCTAGAGTTAACTGAGTAGAAGACCGGGATGACCTATGTAGGAAAGGAGGAGGCTTGAAACTGGTGGGCTGGGCCCCTTACAGCCTGCACAGGCAAAGGTATCCCTGGCCTGGCATGAGGGGAGGGGCCATTGCCCGGTCCCATACACTTGGCTGCCTCAGGTCCTTTGAGGGGGCAACCGTCCTCCCCTACCCAACTCAGATGATCAGGAAGAAGCCTCCCCTCAGGGAACATCACTGCCTCTCGTCTCATCTTCTCTCCTGTGACTCCTCCTGTCTTTCCCCCTAAATGCCATGGAGGTGTTTCTGGCACAAGCAGTGAGGAGCTGGCCATCCAGAGCATGCCCCAGTGTTGCTGCCATTTTCATGTCATGCCCCTTTCCATGAAGAAATAAGTTAGGACCCTGCTTCTGGAAAATCGATGTTATGACATCATGAAGGGAACAGATGGGATATTTGAGATTCTTGAAAACGGACCACAAATATCTCAATAGAAGGCAACTTCTGAGGCCAGAGGAAAACATTATAATGAATAAAAGGACTGCTGCTTCATGTGTCAGGTGGGAAAAGCATGACATGAGTCAACCCAAAAAAGGTGCTTGGTAAATAAGAAAAAGTAAATAAACAAACCCAAGAAGGGTAGGTAAGTCAAAGCAGGTTTCTTGACAGGTTGTCGAGGGAGGCAGGGGTCCCATGTCCAGCCCCACCTTCTCACACTGCCTTGCAATCACCTCCTTGTCTCTGGAGCCCTAGAGGGTAGGGCCATGTATATCATCTCTCTCAATCCCAGGGCCTAGCTTGGGACCTGGCACATAGTAGGTGCTCAGTAGGCAGAGTAGCAGTATAATTTATCATCCAAACCGACACACTTCAAGAGTGAAGGGAAGCTATTAGTAATTACAGGACTGTCTGGACAAAGAGGTGTCTGTTGAATGAGCGAATGAATGAATAAACAAATGAATAAATGAATGAATGATTCTTTTTTTTGAGACAGAGTCTTGCTCTGTTGCCCAGGCTGGAGTGCAATGGCGCGATCTCGGCTCACCACAACCTCCACCTCCTAGGTTCAAGCAATTCCCTTGCCTCAGCCTCCTGAGTAGCTGGGACTACAGGCACACGCCACCACACCCTGCTAATTTTTTGTATTTTTGTAGAGACAGAGTTTCACCATGTTGGCCAGGATGGTCTCGATGTCCCAACCTCAGGTGATCCACCTGCTTCAGCCTCCCAAATTGCTGGGATTACAGGCATGAGCTACTGCGCCCGGCCAAATGAATGATTCTTTAACAGGCTGAGGTTGCTGGCACCGAGGCATTCATGCCTTCCTATATCCATTGGTGCCACTGTCAAATAGAAAATTCACCTGTGTGTACCATGTATCCTCTGATAGGATTGAAAGTCCCATCTCCGTTCCTAGCCTGCAGATTGGGACTCCACTGCAGGGAAAAACTGGGCTGAGCCGGAAGGGCCCTGCAGGTGTTGCAAGGGTCATTTTCCTCCATGAGAGTCGCTCACTTGGGCACCAGGAACTTGGCTCCATGCTTTCTGCTCTTTTTTTTTTTTTTTTTTTTTGAGACAGAGTCTTGCTCTTTTGCTCAGGCTAGAGTACAGTGGTGAAATCTTGGCTCACTGCAACCTCTGCCTCCTGGGTTCAAGCAATTCTTCTGCCTCAGCCTTTTGAATAGCTGGGATTGCAGGCACCTGCCACTGTGCCCAGCTAAGTTTTGTATTTTTAGCAGAGATGGGGTTTCATCATCTTGGTCTTAAACTCCTGACCTCGTGATCCACACCCTCAGCCTCCCAAAGTGCTGGGATTGCAAGCGCGAGCCACCACGCCCGGCTCTGCTCTTTATAGCATTTAATCCTCACACAGCCTTGGGAAATAGATGTTCTTATTACCTTTCACAGGTGAATCAATCCAGGCTTAGAGAAGTATTGGGCCCAAGACACTAATATCAGAGCTATAACCTATACCCCGATCTGCCGGACACCAAAGTATGTGCCTCTAAGACTTCACCACCGTGCCCTGTGTGCAGCCTTCTCTCAAAGAGAGGACTTAGAACAGAGGCCTGGGGCGTTTCTGGAGGCAGGCAGGGCCTCCTGTGCTCTGATACCTTGGCTGGAGAGGAGTCAGCAGGGGCTGGGGTCATGGCATGGTCCCTGTGGGAATCGTAAGTTTGCCTCTTGGCGGCACCCCCTGCATCTGATTGCTGGCAGGGTCTTGGACGGGGCAGTGGCACAGTCAGAACCTCTGGCCAGGCTAGGACCGTGAGAAGTGGGCTCTTTGTGGGTTACAAGCCCTGTGGCCTCAGGAGCAGGTGGGGGAGGGGCCCCAGTCAGCCTACTTCCCAGGCCAGGATGCTGCCACCTGAGCCTTGTAACGGCGTCCTCGTGCCTCATGAGGGCTCAAGGAGGAGAAGGCGTCCCAAACCCGAACTCCTAACTAAGGGCTGTGTCAGTCCTTCCACCTCCTGCTTGCTGCGCTTCCCACCCCTACCCACTGGAGGGCCATGGAGTTTCCTTGATGTATGGGCCTGGCTGTTTTTCCAGAATGTGGCTCATTGGCAGCCCAGTCCCAGCCCATCAGGAGAGCAGCCTGGGAGTCTGAGGGCTCCAGCCCAGGGGAGAGGCTTGCAGGTGCCTGGCTGGGCTGAAGCGGTGGAGAGGGAGGAGGCCAGGGCCAGGACCTCTTTTTCCCTCTTGTGTTCCCAGGCCCGTCAGGCTCCACTCTGCTGGGCCGTCAGTGGAGGTGAGAGGGGCAAGGGCTCTGTGAGGGACAGGGCTAGGTGCTCTCCCCAGCTCTGTCCCATCTGCCTCCCACCCTGCTCTCTGCAGATAGCCCTTGCCCTACAGCTGCAGCCCAGCTGCCATCCCTGAGCCTGAGCCGCCAAGCACAGCTCCCTGGTGCCCTCTAGTGTCTGCCCCTCTTAGGTACAGGGTGACTTACCACAGCTCCCTGAGCTCGGCCCAGGGCCAGTCTCTCAACCTGGAACTGACCTTCCAAACCCGGTCATTCCTAAGCATGAGAGGGTCTGTTGACAATGATGCTGGACAGAAGACACAAAAAGAGACTGTGTCAGCTGACTTTTCATGCCACTCAGGTCGCAAGGGCCCCCCCACTGTGGCCTCCAGAACCGTCTCAGGGAACCACCCCGTTCATAGCCGAGGTAATGCGTGTGACATGCTTAGCGGGGGCTGGGAGAGTAGGGGACCAGTGACTGTGTGTTCAACAAACAGTTATTAGCTCCACTAGGGAGAAGCGATGGTCTGCTGGGTCCCGCGCTGGGGGCCCATTTCCAGGCGGGAGGACAGAGAAGCTCCGTCCAGAGCTGTGGAGGCAGGAATGGGGACTCCAGGTTCAGGACCTGGCAGGGGGCAGCAGGGTGGTCGGGTGGCTCCTTGTGTGCTGGCTGCCAGAGCAAATGCAAAACATCAGCCTGCCACTAATCGAGACCCCCTCCCCTTACAATTTAGGGTGTTGTTGGGGAGTTTGGAAGGAAAATTGCCTTTCCAGCAAGAAGATGTTTTGACGTGATGCCTTCTCCCCCGGCATGCGATGAGCCTCCTTCTCCTCACCTGTCCCCTTTGCCAAGCTTTAGGGATGACCTCTGCCCTGCTAGGTGCCCTTGATGACTAACAAGGCGAGTGTGTGGGCTGCCACCTGTCCTGGCCTCACCCACCTTCACCCCTCCATTTCCTCATGACTGCCCTGTGGCTTCTGGGGGGAAGGCTCCAGGTAGGTTTGCTAAACTACTGACTCCCCAGGACTCCCTGATAGGGCCTGATGCCGGGTGGCCAGAGGCTGAGGCCCCTAGACCAGGTGGGGCCCAGCACAGGGACCTGAGCTTCACCCTCAGGGAGCTGGTGGCTACACGGGGCACAGTCGCCTGTACAGATAAATCTAGTGGAAAGCCCCCGTGTCCAGAGCCAGGGTGGAGGGCCTGGGGCGGGCTCTGGAGTGCAGAAGCGGGAAGGCACCTTGGGACCAGAGAGCAGAGAGCCTGCAGGGTGGGTACAAAGGATTGCTGTGGGCAGAGGCGGGCCAGGGCTCAGCTCGGGGGCCCCTGGGGGAAGGAGCCTGGGATGGCTGGGGCACCATGTGTGTGCACATGCGCCTGGATATGGTTCAGGGAGACAGAAGGAACTTCAGCAAAGTCAGGGGAACTGGGGGCTAAGCAAACACCTCTTTGAAGACTTCTTTTTGGCATGGGGTGATGAGCCAGGTCTGGTGCCTTGTGCGGGAAAGGGAGAAAACTCTGAGTTGGTTTTTGTGTTCCTCAAACCAGTTTGCCCACATCCTTGGCACCATCTGTGCCCTGTGAAGGGCCTGCTTGGAGCCGTGCATGTCTGGGCCTGAGGGCGGCGGTGCCTACGTGAGGCCCTGCGGTCTCTCCAGGAGCTCCCCCAGAGGGGCCCCTGGCCACTGTTGGAGCTGAGAGGGGCCTGGCCCAGCTCTCCTGCCTCTCCTGCTCCTCACCCAGCCCCTGCTGCCGAGAGCTCCAGCAGTCTCCATGTGCACAGAGGCCGGGGCTCCGTCGCAGGCAGCTCTTCTGTCTGCCCCACGGCTGCTCTCCTCGGGGCTCTGGCTCTCATGTGAGGCTTCCAGCTGCTGCTCATGCTCAGAGCTTTGCATGACCAGCAACACACAGACAGACATGAGCACTGGGTCCAGAGTGAGAAAATGCTGGGTTCAAGATCAGGCTGTGCCGTTTAGCAGCTATGTGGCCTCAGGCAGGCTGAACTCTTTGAGCCTCAGCTATCTCATCTGAAAATTGGGGATAATAACCCTTAATGGTGCTTATCTCATGGGGTTGTCATGAGGATCAGATGAAAGGATGTATGTGCAAACACCTTACAGAGGGCTCCACTAATGGGAGGGATTATTATCGCTGTTTTCATACCGCATAACACTTACCCAAGAATGGAAACTCATGTTCTGAGTGCCAGTGACGTGCCCGGCACTTATCCCATGCTCATTTCACAACTATTCATTGAGCCTCCTTGGTGCCAGGCACTGTTCTAGACCCTTGGGCCATAAAAATCAATAAAATACAAGATCCCTGCCTTCTTGGGGCTGACCTTCTAGGGGAGAGGCTTTCACATGCCCCAATCTACTTAGCAGACATTCCGACCTCTTTCTGGCATCTGCAAACGCAAGCCTGCAAGATTGAGAAACATCCCAAGCTGCTAGGAATTCTCTTCCTAAGTACTCTCCACTCATCCAGGTGGCCTGGTGATAGGGACAGGAGACAGGGAAATACTGGGTAGAAGAGGATGGCTCCCCAGGAAAGGCCCCACCCACAAGCCTGAAGACCCCCGGCCCTAAATGAGGACAGCCATTCCTGTTTTTGCGCCCAAAAAGTTGCCTTTTGACCTGCCACCCCCCCACCCTGCACCATGTAAACCCTGAACCCCAGCGTTTAGAAGCAGATCAACAAGCCAGCAGACCAGCAGATGGACAGTGGAACGATGCAGCAGAGAGAGACAAGAAGGAACATCTGAAGGTAGAGAGGAGTTTGACTGGGGACAGTTGGAGAGGAGTCCAGCTGCTGGGTGCCTGACTCTAAGAGAAGATCACCCTCCCACTCCATACCCACCTTCTGGCTCCCTTTCCATCCCCCTGAAAGCCACCTCCACCATTCAACAGAACCTCACATTCATCCTTCAAGCGTGTGTGACCCAGTTTTTCCAGGACGCTGGACAAGAGTTTGGGATACAGAAAGCTGTCACACTGGTCCTCTGCCCTTGCAAAAAGGTAGAGGGTCCATTGAGCTGGTTAACGCAAGCCGTCTGCAGACAGCAGAGCGGAAAGAGCTTTGTAACTCTGGGGTTGCAGGCACCCACCCCTAGACTCTACTGTGGGGCCTGATCCTAGAGTGCTCGCCCTGGCCTCTGTACCTGCCCATCTGCATGCTCCCCTTCCTGAAAGGGGTTTGAGCAGTGGGGGTGACTGAACAGGCAGGTGGCACGTCCTGTGAGGGGGACTGGGGAACTCTCTCGTTTCACTGGCAGAAGTTCTTTTGTGGGAAAACAAGGTCATTTTGAGACAATGCTCAAAACGTCCCCTTGTGAAAAGGGCCCGCAATCATTAAGACTAGTTGCCCATTTTACAGATGAGGACATTGGGGCCCAGAAAAATTTAACTGCCTTGCCCTAGGTTATGCTGCTGGCCAGTAACAAAATGACTTATTCAGTCAACAAATATTTGCTGAGCTCCTATTTTGTGCCACCCACTGCTTTGGGCACTAGGGCACAGTCTGTGCCTTAGTGGAGCTTGCATTCTCTAAAGGGGTGACCTAAAAGAAATATGTAAACAGGTGAGCTCATTTCAGACATAATGCATGCTAGGCGGAAAATCATACAGGATGATGGGAGGGAGAGTGACTCAGGGTTGGGGTGGTCGGAGAGGGCCTCCTACACTGAAGCTGAGGAACCAAGCAGAGGACACTTTTGGTGGGAGGGTGCAAGTCACCCTAAATGGTGACCCAGATAAGAGACTCGAAGGATTCCCTACAACTCATTTAACAGGCAAAGGAGACAATGGGGCTGTGGGCCCTCCCAGGGAGAGCAGGAGCTTTCTAGCTGTGGTTTGAGGAGCCAGGTGGCCCTCTTTGCAACGTAGAGCTCAGGGCATCTGGGGGTCCTTTTGTTTTTTAATAAATTTTATTTTTTAGGTTGACAGCAAAATTGAGCACCAAGTATAGTAAGTCCCATATACCCCTACCCCCACACATGTAGTACATTCATTAAATCAGGAACCCACATGGACGCATCATCACCCAAAGTCTATATTTACATTAGGGCTCTCTCTTGGTGTTGTATGTCCTGTGAGTTCTAACCAAAGTATGATGACTTTACCACTGGCGTAGCATCTTACAGAGTAGTTTCACGGCCCTGAAAAGCCTCTGTGCTCCTCATGTTTATCCCTCCCTTCCCTCAGGCCCTGGTACACACTGGTCTTCTTGCTGTCTCCATAGTCTCATCTTTCCCAGAGCATCTTATAGTTGGAATCATACAGTATGTACCCTTTTCGCACCAGCTTCTTCCACTTAGTCATATACATTTAAGTTTTCTCCATGTCTTTTCATGGCTTGACGGCTCATTTCTTTTTAGTGTTGAATGAAATTTCCATTTCTAGATGTAGGGGCTCGATACAGTTTGGCTCTGTGTCCCCACCCAAATCTCATCTTGAACGATACTCCTGTAATTCCCACGTGTTGTGGGAGGGACCCGGTGGGAGATAATTAAATCATGGGGGTGCTTTCCCTCATACTTTTTTCATGGTAGTAAGTATTATGAGATCTGATTTTTTTTTTTTTAATAAGGAGTTTCTGCTTTCGCTTCTGCCTCATTATTCCCTTTCCGCCACCAGGTAAGTAGTACCTTTTGCCTTCTGCCATGATTGTGAGGCCTCCCCAGCCATGTGGAACTGTGAGTCCCATCAACGTCTTTCTTTGGTAAATTGCCCAGTCTCTTGGCTATGTCTTTATCAGCGGAATGAAAATGGACTAATTCAGACTGCTCTCTTGTCTTGTTTGATTGACATTTGGCTCTTTCCTAGCTTTCCTGCAGTGATTTCAGCTTGCAAGCCCTTCCATCTCCCAGGATGGGGTGGGGCAGGGACAGGCTGTTTCAAGGTGCTGAGCTACGCCGGGAAGGGCAAGGCCATTCTGGGTCCTGAGGCTGCGCCACCTCTGGGCCCAACAGGCAGACACACCACCCTGTTCTGCTTTAAACAGGTCACGACTGCGAGGGGCAGGGGGTTCTTGGGGCATTGGTGCAGAACCAAGACAGAGACGGCGTCTGCTCCCCCAGGCCTCTTCTCCCCGCCCTCCCTCCAGCCAGGTGGGCAGCTCAGTTGCGTTTCTTGGTTTGGGAAGGGGGAAGACCTGGAGCATTTTGCCATTTGCTTGCCTAGTCCTCACTCAGTATTGTCTCCTGGAAGACTGGAAACTTCCAGGAAATCTGTTCCTCATCATAGAATCTGATCTCAAGTAGGTGGTTCCCAGCGCAAAGGTTCCACTTGCCTGGGGAGAGCCTCATGGGGTGAGGAGGAAGGATGCTGGTATGTTTTGTCCTTGGGGCTGGCAGCCGAAAGGGAAAAACATTTCTGGTGAAGGAGGCTGCTGCCTTTTGTCATCAAGCTTGAGCCCTAGCAACAGAGAGATGGGTAAACAAGATGTGTTCTGTGCAGATGATTCAGCCTGAAGAAGTAAGGAAATTCTGACACCTGCTGTAGCATAGATGAGCCTTGAGGACATTCTGCTAAGCAAAATAAGCCTGTCACAAAGGCGAATATTGTTATGATTCTACTGACAAGAGTAGTCAAATTCATAGAGACAGGAAGTAGAATGTTGATTGCCAGGAGCCTGAGGGAGGGAGGAATGCGGAGTCAGTGTCCAGCAGGTGCAGGTCTCAGTTTGGGATGATAAAACAAGTTCTGCCTTTGCAGCAACAGGGGTGGAGCTGGAGGCCATTATCCTAAGCAAACTAACACGGAACAGAAAACCAAATACCGCGTGTTGTCACTTGTAAGTGGGAGCTAAATGATGAGAACACATGGACACAGAGAGGGGAACTGCACACACTGGGGCCTATCAGAGGGCAGAGGGTGGGAGGAGGGAGAGGATCAGGAAATATAACAAATGGGTACTAGGCTTAATACCTGGTTGATAAAATAATCTCTACAACAAAGTCCCATGACACAGGTTTACTAAGTAACAAACCTGCACATGTACCCCTAATTAAAATAAAAGTTAAAAAAAAAAGAGTTCTGGAAATGGATGGTGATGATTGCACAACACTGTGAATGTAGTTAATGCCACTGAACTGTACCCCTTAAAAATGGTTAAAATGGTAAATTTTATGTTATGGTTATGTCAACGTAAAGAAAGAAATGGAGGCAAAATTAATATAAAGAGTTTATTTGGGTCAAGGTTAAGGACTATAGCTCAGGGAGTGCTCTGTTTGGCCCTCTGTTCCAAGCAGGGTTTTCTTTGCTTTGTTTTTGTTTGTTTGTTATTGTTGTTGTTTGCTTTGTTTTGTTTTTGAGATGGAATCTCGCTCTGTCGCTCAGGCTGGAGTACAGTGGCATGATCTCAGCTCACTGCAGCCCCTGCCTCCCAGGTTCAAACGATTCTCCTCCATCAGCCCTCTGAGTAGCTGGGACTATGGGTGTGTGCCACCACGCCCAGCTAATTTTTGTATTTTTAGTAGAGATGGGGTTTCACCATGTTGACCAGGCTGGTCTTGAACTCCCGACTTCAGGTGATCTGGCCCACCTCGGCTTCCCAAAGTGCTGGGATTACAGGCAGGAGCCACTGTGCCTGGCCACAAGCAGGTTTTTAAAAGTTAAAGGGGGTGGGTGCTCAGGAGGCTGAGGAGGCTTGAGCCCAGGAGTTTGAATTTAGCCTGGGTGACATAGCAAGACATTGTCTCTTAAAAAAGTTTTTAAATTGCTTAAAAATTTATTTTAAAAGGCCAAAGGAGACAATGAGTGGGCTGATATAAAGTGGTTTGTCAGGAATTCTCATTGGTTTACCAAAATGACATTGATTAGTAATTGACTATACATTGTTGAACTATAGGGTAAGAGTTGTGGCGCCCAGAGTGTGGCATTTTACAGCTACTTGGTGTCAGTCTAGAGCCCACACAGCAAGGGGCTGTAAGAAGAAATTATTTAGCCCAAGATGGTGGAGAGGTTGAGTTGTGGCATGCTGTTACTTTTCTTATTTTTTTTTGACTATTATAAAAGTTTATTTAACAAAAAGTCTAATATGAAAATGTTCATGACCTAATTTTATATCATAGTAAAACCTTTGGAGAGGGGCATGAACATCTCTGTTGAACAGCTGTTATTTACACTTGTTCCGAGGCCTCTAACATGATGATGCCATTTCCTCTTCTTACCACCTTTCCAATACTCTTCTGTTGCCCGCTAGTTGCCATCGCCACACACTCACTGATCACAAGATTCATAAAGGGATAAATCCCCGCAGCATTCCTTGGATAGGTCTGCCACCATTTAATTTCAATGATAACTTCTTGCCTATAATTTTTTTCAGCCCGTGAGGGTGATCTTTGCTGCCTATTCTGCATTCTCGCAGATGCCTTGAAACGGAATGTGATGTTGTCACTTTTCAATGTCTCTCTGGGCCTGATAACTAAAGAACCTGCAGATAAACAGCTTCTCTTCTTTCTCATATATTTTATTACAATAAAAAAATTTTAGGCCAGGTGCCGTGTGGGCCGGAGGTGGGCGGATCACCCGAAGTCAGGTGTTCGAGACCAGCCTGGCCAACATGGTGAAACCCTGTTTCTACTAAAAATACAAAAATTAGCCCGGTGTGGTAGCATGTGCCTGTAATCCCAGCTACTTGGGAGGCTGAGGCAGGAGAATTGCTTGAACCGGGGGGGGTGGAGGTTGCAGTAAGCTAAGATGGTGCCACTTCACTCCAGCCATGGCGAAAGAGACTCCAACTAAAAAAAAAAATTAGCCAGGTATGGAGTACACCTGTGGGTCCTAGCTGCTTGGGGGTTGAGGCATGCGGATCACTTCAACCTGGGAGGTCGAGGCTACAGGGAGCTCCTCCTGCCTAGATCTTATGCCTTGGAAACTAAGATCGTGCCAGTGTACTTCCGCCTGGGTGACAAAGTGAGAACCTGTCTCAAAAAAAAAAAGAAAAAAAAAATTAAGACAGATTGACCCAGGATCACAAAGTGCAGAAAGCCTATGCCATCATTTTATCACTGTTCACACAACCCTCTATACAACAGTCTGACTCCTTCACAGATGGAGAGCTCACTACCTTCAGAGCCTTGAATCTCAAGTGGGAAGACCTGCATTGGCAGCTGGGCACTGAGCCTCGGCTTCCTCACCCCTCAAATGGGGGAAGTAGCACTTGCCCGTCCTACTTCACAGAGCCGCCATGAGGATCAAGGAGGTAATATGTGGGAAAGTACTTTTCATTCTGAAGCGCTCTGAACAGATAAGGGATTATTAGCATTATTTTGATTGCCCACTTAGGTCATTGACTCCATTAGGGGATAGTTCTGATCGTCCAGAAGTTCTGGCAGAGTTGCGTAGTAGCAAAGGTTGTTCTTACTGTTACCTCACCTCTTACTATGTCTGTATCTTTATGTCTCTCTTCTTTTAGCAACTTCATGCTCCATCCCAACCCTTGTTATCTTGAGCAGTGCCTGTATCTTATCCTCCTGATTAGATCTTATGCCTTGGGAACTAAGATGCTACCTCTTCCAGAAAGCCTTCCCAGATACTCCCTCCCTCTCCCCTCACCTGAGCCAGATGAGGTCTTGGGAGCTATGTCATGCAATGAATATGTAATGAGATAATAAAGACGGTAGGTTTGAATTCTGCTGCCATTGTTTACTATTCACGAGACCTTGGTAAAACACAGCTTTCTGAGGCCTCAACGTCTCCCTGTAAAGTAATGGCAATAAGCTGCCTAACAGGATGGTAATGAAGATTAAATAATATAATCAACAGGACCAGAATGTGGAGGATGCTTAATAAATAATAGTTTTTCTCCTTTGAATTCTCATAACCCTTTATCTGAACTTTCAGTCTTGCATTATAGACAACAGTATCATTCATTCATTATTCATTTATTCATTCAACGATTGTTTAATTGAATGTGAAGGCAGTATGTGTTAAGAAGAAAAATAGAGCAAAGCAGGGAGTATGTGCTCTATTGCCATTTTATTTTCGGTGGCTAGGAAACATTTCATTGATGAGGCATCATTTGAGCAGAGAACTGAGGGAGTGAGCCCTGTAGTTATCAGAGAAGATATCAGGACAAATGTAAAATCCCTCAGTCAGGTACATGGTGTCTTTGAGAAACAGCAAGGAAGCCAAGGTGGCCAGATCAAAGCAAGAGAGGGAGGAAGTGTATCAAGAGGGGAAGATCAGAGAAGTATCTCCACATCACCTGGGGCCTCTGTAGACTTGTTTCTTTTCCTTGATGAGGTAGAAAGCCAATGGAGAGTGTTGAGCAAACAGTGGAAGAACTGCATCAGTGTTAAAAGGTTTTCTTGGTTGCTATGTGGAAAATCACCTGTACAGTACCAGGAGTAGAAACAGGAGATCAGGGCTTGGTGTGACAGCTCATACTTGTAATCTCAACACTTTGGGAGGGCGAGTCGGGAGGACTGCTGGAGGCCAGGAGTTCGAGACCATCCTGGGCAACATGGTGAGACCCCACCTCTATAAAATAAAATAAAATAAATAGGAGATCAGTGACTAGGCTATTGCAGCAATTCAGGTAAGAAATAATAGTGGCTCGGTGTATTCAAAACTCTTCTGGAAGTAAGAAAAAAAACACAGTGGCTTGGACCAGGAAGACAAAGAGAGGTAGAATAAATGGTCAGACTCCGAATACATTTTAATTTGAAGATAGAACCAAGAATCCTTGCTGGGATGTGAGAGAAAGAATGAATGCCATGGTTTTTGCCTGGGGAACCATTAAGCTGGTGTTTCCATCACGAAGACGGGTAAATCTACGGGAGAAGTAGGTTTAGGTGGGGCAGAATGAAATTCAGGATTTTTGTATTGACCTGGGTTTTTTCTGTTTCCCATCCTCTTCCTTTGTTTCCAATGATCCACATTTCTCTTCTGTATTGTTTTCTTTCAGCCTGAGAACTTTCTTTAGCATTTCTTGCAGTGAAGAGGCTAATGGTGAATTCTTTTAGTTTCATTTTTTGGGAAATATCTTTGTTTTACCTTCATTTTTGAAGGATATTTCATAACTCAAGAATTTGGGTTTGAAGAACTTTACTTTTGGCCAGGCACAGTGGCTCACGCCTGTAATACCAGCACTTTGGGAGGCTGAGGCGGGCAAATCACAAGGTCAAGAGATCGAGACCATCCTGGCCAATGTGCTGAAACCCCGTCTCTATTAAAAACACAAAAATTAGCTGGGCATGGTAGTGTGTGCCTATAATCCGTGCTACTCAGGAGGCTGAGGCAGGAGAATCGCTTGAGCCCAGAAGATGGAGGTTATAGTGAGCCAAGATCACGCCACTGCACTCCAGCCTGGTGACATAGCAAGACCCTGTCTCAAAAGAAAAGAAAAGAAAAGAAAAGAAAAGAAAAAGTTTTATTTTTAATACTTTAAAGATGTTGGTTCACTGGCTTCTGGCCTCTGTGGTTTCTGATGAGAAGTCCGCAGTGATTTGATTTTTTTCCGCCCTGTGTATAACATGTCTTTTTTCTTGGGCTGTTTCAAGATTTCTTCTTTATATTTAATTTTTTATCAGTTGGACTATGATGTGCCTCTGGGAGATTTTCTTTGTATTTATCCTACTTGAGGTATACTAGGTTTCTTGAGTCTGTAAATGCATGTCTTTCACCGAATAAAGGGAAATTTTAGCCATTGTTTCTTCAAATATTTTTTTGTTCTTTTGTCATGTGGTCTTTCTTTTTTCCTGCTGGGGTTTCAATTTCACATGTTAAACATTTTGATATTGTTTTCTCAGGCCTTTGAGGCCCTGTGTTTTTGTTGTTACTGTTTGTTTTCAATCTTTGTTCTCTTTGTTGTGGTTGGTTACTTTTTGTACTGATCTAATTTCAAGGTCATTGACTCCAAACTGGTGAATCTTTTATTTCAAACATTATCTTTTCCAGTTGTAGAATTTCTAGTTAGTTTTCCTCTAAATTGAGTTTATTTCTCTGCTGAGGTTTCCTATCGTTTTATTTGCTGCAGATGTATCATCCTTACGTTGCAAAGCATAGCTATAATAGCTACTTGAGAATTATGATTTTGCTAATTCAAATATCTAGGCCATCTCAAGGTCAGTCTCTGTTGATTGTCTTTTCTCTTAAAAATGGATTATGTTTTCCATGTTTTTCATATGCTAAATAATTAGGATATTCTGAACATTCTGATTGTTAAGTTGTGGAGACTCTGGATTCTGCTATTCTCCCCTAACTGCTGATTCTTTTTTTTTTTTTTTTTTTTTTTTTGAGACAGGGTCTTACCCTGTCACTCAGGCTGGAGTGTGGTGGCACAATCATAGCTCACTGCAGTCTCAAACTTCTGGGCTCAAGCCATCTTCCCACCTCAGCCTCCCCAGTAGCTAGGACTACAGGCATGTGCCACCATGCCTGGCTAATATTTTTTTAATTTTTATTTTTTGTAGAGAGGTGTCTGGCTGTTGCCTAGTCTGGTCTCACAGTCCTGGCTTCAAGCATTCTTCTGGCCTCAGCCTCCCAAAGCACCGGGATTAAAAGCATGAGCCACTATGTCTGGCCAAATGCTGATTTTTAAATTTTGTTTTGTTTTAAGCAAGCTATTAACTTGGTTGGATCAAGCTGTAAACCATCTCTGAAGCACCAGTTTAAATCTCAGTTTAGTTTGTGCATTCTTATCTAGGTTGCTTGAGCCTGCCTCATGCGTGCATGGACCAGGAATTGGCCAGAGATTTGAACAGTTTATACACAGAATTTGTGGTTCATCTTCTCTGCATCTCTCTGTTTATGGATTCTCCCTCTCACTTTCCAATGGCTGTGGTTGCCTTGAACTCTACCCTTGGATTCTTTTGGCTAGAAGGACTGCAGGTTTCTATCATCATTTTATCTGCCCTCTGCGGCTCTACCACGGCCTGCCTTTTGGCTAAAAGCCACAAAAACCGTGAAACTCATCCCATGCATTTTCATTTTTCCCAGTATTAATTGCTCCCCAGAAACCGCCTGCTTTTGTTCACACGCCAGGGCCTTCAGGTAGTTGTTTTTCCTATTTTATCCAGAGTTTACGGCAGTCATCTGTAGGGGTTTGTACAGCAGGAGCTCACTAGTCTACGGAAATAGAATTGCTGGAAGTTTTGTTTTGGATATATTAAGTTTCAGATGGCCACAAGATTTGCCAGTGATGATGTGCACTAGTCAGTTGGATCTATGCACCCGGAGCTCTGGAGAGAAATCATTTAACATTTGACAAGATATGGGTGGGATGAAAAGTCACGCGTGTGGGTAAAATCACCTAGGGCCTGAGTGTAGACACGTAAGAGAGACAGGTCCAGAACCCAGGTCAGTACACTCCAGTGTTTACACATCAGCATGACAAGGAGGAATTCAGATGCAGACTGAGAAACAGCGGGCAGTGTCGGGCAGTGTCGAAAGAGGAAAACCACAAGTGTTGTCTTGAAGTCCAGATGGAGAAAGAATTTCAACAAAAGACAGTGTGACCAACCGTATCAAATGCTGCCGATGGCGTAGGTAGGATGAGGATGAAGAGTTCACTGCTGGGTTTGGCAACACGAAGGTCCTTGGTGAACTGATAACTGTTTTGTTCCAGTGGAAGACTCAGAACCCACTGAAACGAAGAATTGAGTCTTTGAGTATGGAGAAAGCTTTCAAGAAATTTTAACAGCCAAGAGAACAGAAAAATAGGATCGAAGCTGGAGGGGGCTATGAGGTCAAGAGAAGTCGTGTTTTGATTTTTGACATAGGGAAAAATTATATCATGTTGGTGTGCCAGAGGGAGTCATTGAGAGGGGATTATTGATGTGTCAGGAAAGTGAGAGTCAGACCAGGTGTGGCGGCTCACACCTGTGATCGCAGCACTTTGGGAGGCCGAGGTGGGAGGATCATTTGTGCTGAGGAGTTCAAGACCAGCCTGGGAAACATACCAAGACCCCATCTCTAGTTTAAGAAAAAAAAAAAAAACAAAGTGTGAGTACAGGATCCTGTGCTCCAGCGGAGAGCCAGCCTTAGATAGAATCATGGGCAGCTCATTCATAGCAACTGTCAAAGGCCACACCATCTTTTTTTGTCAGTTTCTTCAGTCTGCAGGTGATACTAAAGAAACCGATTCGATAAGCAATTCAGGAATATGGAGAGAGGGGATACAGACTATGCCACTCATTCATTGCCATACCCCAGGCGATCTTACAGGAGAGGCACTAAGGGGCTGAGATGGAGGGATGGAGGAACAGCTCTGGTCATGGGGTGGACTCCAAAGACACAGTACGTGCAGAAGCTCCTGGCTGCCCCCTGGGCTGGGCGAGGGGTGTGGCCAGTGTGCAAGTGTCTGGATGGTGGTGGTCACGGTGGGGAGGTATGTCTGTGAATGGCGGGACACACAGACCTCATTTGAGTAGATGGATAGCAGCTTCCTGAGGAAAGTCTGGAATCTGCCTGTGCTCTCTGCTGTGGCCGCCTCCACTCAGGAATGAAGACCATCAGAGCTTAGTCCCAGACCTGGTTGTGACCTTGCTCACATCAGGATGGCACTTGGTTGCCATCTTGCTCCATGCCTGGCCAGATAAAATTAATCTGAACAAGATTTGGCTCACAGAGCAGGGCTGCCCCTACTCTGTCTCTGACCTAGTGGCTTTCAAACTCTTTTTCACCAACTTTACGTCATAATTTGGTGCACACACATATATGATATATAGACTTACATAGTATTGAAACAAAACTTAAATGAAACAATTGGTCATTTAATCACTTGTGATGCACTCCGGTATTTTCAATTTTTTTAAATGCATTGGTTGTAACAACCAATGAAACTGATTTCATAACTCACTAATGGCTCTAAGCTGCTGTTGGGAAAATACCACTGTAACCACGTAGATGACTTTGCTCTGGTCTGTCTTGCTCTCTCAGGGTGATGAACAGCATAAGGGTTCCGAGAAGCCTCAAACAGAGTTGATTATCTCTTTGTATCTGTCTATTCCCATAGATTAGCAAACATGAACTTTAGAGCACATTTATATAAATGCACAGTTGGTTTCCCTTGACCTAACCGCAAACCTGACTGACTTTTCTGCACACTGAGAGCTACAGTGCTAAGCGCCCCACTTCACCCCTTTGTTCCCTCCATATCTCATCCCCTGCATCTCACACTCCATCTTTCTCCATTTATTCCCACTGGAAGCCCCTGAAGTTAAACTACTTGAATCACAGAATATCACAGGTGAAATAGACCTTAAGAAGTGTTTAATACAATCATCCCTTTGGTGCATCTCAGTGATCTCCAGTCTCTGCTTGCATTCCTCCAGTGACAGAGGGCTCACTACTCAGCAAGGTAGTCCCTTCCATCTTTTTCTTTTTCTTTTTTGTTCTCCTTCCTTCCTTCTTTCCTTTTCTTCTTTTCTTCCTTTCTTTCTTTCTCTTTCTTTCTCTTTCCTTCTTTCTTTCTTTCTTTCTTCTTCATTTTTTCTTTCTTTCTTTTCTCTTTCTTTCCTTCCCTCCCTCCCTCTCTCCCTTCCTTCCTTCCTTCCTTCCTTCCTTCCTTCCTTCCTTCCCTCCCTCCTTCCTTCCTTTTATTTTTTACCAATTTCCCTAGGAGCTGGAAGCCTTGAACAATAATGATTTGGCAAAATCTGTATTCCTATGGCTTTCATTTATTAGGTTTTGTATCAAAATTCAAAATTAGTAAGTCATTATGTATGCCTGGAACACTGCCAGGCATGGTAAGCGCTAGATAAGTACTTGCTGCTAGCACTATTATGACGGTGTTGGTGCTAACAGCAGTAACTAATCTAATCTTTTTTCTCACATGACTGCCCTTCAGATGTTTAATGGAAGGAATCACGTTGCCTGGGCCTTGTCTTTCCTGCACCAAACATCCCCGCCTGCCAGTCCTTCCTCATGTAGTGTGCTTTCCTATCCCTTCACGTCCAGCTCGCTGTCCTGACATGGGTGGGTTTCTAACTGGTTGTTGCTTCTCTGAAAATGCTGGCCTTCAGAACTGGACACCAGGCTCCCCATACAGGGGACCAGGGCAGAGAACAGAGACTCTCTTCTCCCATGACCTGGGTGCTCAGTGGCTAATGATGGTGCCCAAGGTTATTAGTGGCCCACATCAGAGCAGAGAGAGGCATGCAAGGACAAGTGATGGAGAAGCAGGGGGACTAGCATCCCTCCCTCCCGAGCGCGTGCCCTGCGGGTATGTTCACAAGCTGCCATTCTTGTGAATTGTCACACTGGAAGGAATCAGGCCTGCAGGAGGAGGGATAGCCCATCCAGGAAGGGCCAAATAGCCAATGGCTGCTCCAGGGAGTCTCAGACTCAAACAGCTACAGGGACCTGGCAAGGTGATATCTGGAAACAGATCCTGAACATCTCTATAAGGAAGACAAGAGGAAGTGGTGGGAACTGTGATGAGCTTGGGCAAGTACATGCCCCATCTCAACGAAGGAGCATTCACCCTGCTCAAGAGAGCTACTGCCGAGCAGAACCGTGGGTTCCTTCTAATGTTCCAACCACATTTTCTTTCTTTCTTTCTAATACAGATGGGGTCTTGCTATGTTGCCCAGGCTTGTCTTGAATTCCTGAGCTCAAATGGTCTTCCCATCTCAGGCTCCCAAATTGCTGGGATTACAGGCATGAACGACTGCTCCTGACCCACATTTTCTTTTACTTTTTTTAAAACTTTCTTTTTAGAGACAGTATTTAACTCTGTTACCCCAAATGGAGTACAGTGGCACAGCCAAGGCTTACTGCAGCCTCAACCTCCTGGGCGCAAATGATCTTACTTCAGCCTCCCAAGCAGTTGGGACTACAGGCATGCACCACCATTCTGGGCTAATTTTTTCCCTCCCTCCCTCCTTCCCTTCTTCCTTCCTTCCTTCCTTCCTTCCTTCCTTCCTTCCTTCCTTCCTTCCTTCCTTCCTCCCTCCCTCCCTCCCTCCCTCCCTCCTTCTCTCTCTTTCTGTCTGTCTGTCTGTGTGTCTGTCTTTCTTCTGGCAGAGGCAGGACCTTTCTTTGCTGCCCAGGCTGCTCTTGAACTCCTAAACTCCAACAGTTCTCCTGTCTCTGCCCGCCAAAGTGCCGGGATAGCAGGCATGAGCCATGGCACTCAGCCTCACATATTCAAAATAGGCCAGAAAGCTGCATTTTAAAATATAGAGTCATCCCATTTAAAAATGTCAACTAATTCCAAACAATTTTTTAAATTTTTCATGAGCTGACGGTGTCCAGGCTCACTGAAGACACTGTGACACTCACATCTCCCTTCGGAGCTCAGTTCTGCACCTGCAGCGCTGGGAGGCTGAGTCTGGGCAGAGCCTGGAACTCACCCACCCACCCAGCTTTTACCCAGGTCTCTCCAGTGTGTCACTGCTGTAGCCAGGGCCAAATCCAAGAAAGCAGCTACATTATCTGAAGAGCGAGAAAGAGCTGGCCTGAGTCTCGCTCTAGTGGGTTTTATTTGTTTGTTTGTTTTGTTTTTGGCAAGTGGAGAAAGCAAGTGAACCTGGAATACTGTGTCAAGGAAGGCTTTGGATGGAATCCAATCCCCACCCCGGCCAGGGTGCTTACCTACTAGGAGAAGGAGGAAGCTCCAGTCTAGCTTCCTGAGTAACTTTCAACTTTCTTCCCAATGACTCTGTTTGCTTATCTGTTTGCAAAGTAGCGAATGTAAACATCTTTTTGTGTACTTTCAGATATAAAACATGCAATGACAGGGTAAAGATGTAGTTGCTTACCACAAAAATTTAAAAGGATCACGGGATCCACAGAATTACAGACTTTTAGAGCAAGAATGGGCCTTGCAACCAGCTCACCGGCCAAATCAGATAAATGAATGCAGGGAGTAATTTGCCTACAGTCTTGATGCTGGGCCAGGCGTGGTGGCTCACACCTATAATCTCCATACTTTTGGAGGCCAAGGCTGGTAGATCTCTTGAGCCCAGGAGTTCAAGACCAGCCTGGGCAACATGGTGAAACTCCGCCTCTACAGATACATTAACCAAGCGTGGGAGTGGTCCCAGCTTCATAGGGAGCTGAAGCAAGACGAAAGATCACTTGAGCCCAGGAGGTCAAGTTTGCAGTGAGCCATGATTGTGCCACTGCACTCCAGCCTGGGTGACAGAGCAAGACCCTATGTCAAAAAAAAAAAAAAAAAAAAAAAAAAAAAAAAAA
>NW_022436984.1:2143417-2155988 GCF_009761245.1 Sapajus apella
AAGAAGAAGAAAGAAAAAGAAAATACATCGGTACAGAATCGTGAGGCATATAGACGGCAAAAGGGCAAAGCACCCAGCAAGTCAGGACCGAAGCTGAGGTGCCATCAGCCTGCTGCTCTCAGCACCAGAGCTCTTTCTCTTACACTAGGGCTGGGAAAGAAGCTGTGAACCTGGGGTGGGAGCAGTGGGCACTCGGAAGGTGTCGGGGAGTAGGGGACCCACAGGGTCTTGTGCACACTGAGAGGAGAGTGTGAATATGCCTGTGTGTGCCGTGTGCCACAGCACATGTGCTCTGAAGAAGGTGCAAGAGATTCACCGAGTCCCACAGGGATGCAGGGAGTTGTGTATAACATGAAACCCTCCTTGGAAATTAAACCATTCATCAATTCACTCAGCCATTTTGCTAATCTATGAAATGCTGACTTTGGGCCATACCCTGCACCTGTCCTTTGGGAGGGGCAAAGGAGCAGAAGCCAGGCTGGCTGCCTTTTTGGAGCTTGCAGCCCTGAGTAGGGAGAGGAATCGGGCCCACATCTAATTAGGAACCAAAGCAGAACCCATCGAGTGGCAGGTGAAGGGTTCAAGCAGCAAGGGCTCGGGGGCTTAGGCGCCAGGGTGGTTAGAAAGAGCTTCATGGAGGCGAAGGGCAAGGAGAGGATAGAGTCAGATGGTGGAGGTGTGGGCCTGGCCGGCAGGCAGAGCAGACTCTCAGATGTAGTTTGGAATGTCAGGAGAAGGAGCCTTCATCTTACTTCTTCCTTGCACCAATGGGAGAAGTTTAAATTCTAAGGTCTTCTTAATTTTTTAAAATTTTAAACATTTTTTGAGACAGCGTCTTTCTCTGTCACCCAGGCTGGCATGTAGTGGCAGGAACACAGCTCATTGCAGCCTCTACCTTCCAGGCTCAAGGGATCCTTCCACCTCAGCCTCCTAAGTAGATGAGACCACAGGCACACAGTCTGGCTTTTTTTTTTTTTTTTTTTTTTTTTTTTTGTAGAGATGGGGTCTAGCCACATTGCCTAGGCTGGTCTTGAACTCCTGGGCTCAAGCAATTCTCCTGTCTTGGCCTCCTAAAATGTTGGGATTCTAAGCATGAGCCACCTCTCCCGGCCTCTAGGTCTTAATCTACATTCTAATTCATTGCTTTATTCATTTGACATATTTTTATTGAGCAGCTACTCAGTGCTGTGCTGGTATGTGCTGGGGCTGTAGAAAGGCAGAGCTCTCAAAGACTCCTGCATCAATACCAAGACACACCTATGATCCACAAAAGACTGAGGATAAGCGTGATTCTGGGGCCACAGAATGCCAGTGGGCCTGGCCAGAGGAGGGACACCAAGGAGGTGAGGGGAAAGGGCAGGGTGGTTTTCCAGGGTCGCAGATTGTATTTGAAGTAAGAGTTATCCAGGTGGGGGAGGAGGAAGCAAAGGGGGTGCTCTCTGCTGAGAAAATATCATACGCAAAGGCTCAGAAATGGTGAGTGCTGGGATCATTTGGTCTAACTGGGATGTGAGGTGTGAGGGCCTGGTTGGGTAGAGGCAGGAAAGGGGCTGGGAGTTGAGCCCCAGAAATGCGCTTTCCATTTGTCTGGGGGCTCTGGGAGGCTGCTGGACTGCTGATTAACTTATTCCCCAGTGAGCCTTAGGTGAAGCCCAATCCCCTTGGACAAGAGCTCCCCTTGTCTCTGTGTGTGGGTGACCCCTCTGATTTGTCTGGTCATTTAGTTCTTCTTTGAGGAAGAAGGCTGGATAAGGAGGGACTCTGCTTGCCACCCTGAGCAGGTTCTCTTTGCTTTGAGTTGTGTGGACTTCTGTAAGTAGACACCTACTGTCCTGGGGAAGGACAGGCATGACGGGCCAGTGTGGGCCCCGTTCTCACACATTGCTTTGCAGGTGGAGCTGGAAGGCTGCTAGGAGGAGGTGGCAGCTGTGCAGTGGCCCTGAGCAGCCTCAGGAACCTGCCTCTTGCTTGCTGGGGACCATCATGACTCACATCTCTAGGAGATGAAGGCAGATCCTCTGGGGTCAGCTGGTGGGAGAGAACCCTGGGGCCTTGGGAAGGAAACTCTCTGAGCTTAGGAGATGCTGATCCAGTGCCCCCGGCCGAGCTAATCAGGGCCACTCTGAGCACGCTTGAAGGAAAGGTTTCCCTTCTCACCCCATCCTTGGAGAGATTCTGGCTGGATTCTGGACGGCACGTATTGCCTTAGTCGTACTAACAGCAGGGGACCAGGACAGCCCTGTGTGATTTGCACAGCCACCCCCACAGGGCCTCCATTCTTCAGTTTTCTATCCCAAGGGGACTAGTCGAAAGATCACTGGCCCCTTAAACTGAGTAAGTCCCTGGGGAAAGCTGGATTTATGGAAAAGCAAATTCCCGAAAAGAGAGAGTGTGGGCTAGAGCTATGTATTTATTTACTTACTTATTCATTCTTTTTTTTTGTTTTTCTTTACTAATTCATCTCTTTGACAAAAATATAAATAATACAGAAATTAACAAAGCCAGAAAAATGTTTGCCCTTGCCCCTTGTATATCTCCTTCACTTCTGCTTTCCTGGGATGAGCACATTTAGAGCTGGGAGGGTGAGCTACACACCCTGCCCACAAATAGGATGGGAAATGTGATTTCCTGAAAAATGGAACTAAAGCAGGAAAATCAAAGAAGAGGAAGAAGAAGGAGGAGGAGGAGGAGGAGAAGGAGAAGTAGGAGGAGGGAGAAGGGGAAGAGGGATGGGGAGGAGGGGGAGAGGGGAAAGGCAGGTAGGAAGAGGAGGAGGAGGGAAAGGAGGGGAGGAAAGAGGGAGGGGGAGGGGGTGGGGAGGAAGTGGAGGGGGAGGGAGGAGGAAGGGGGGAGGGGGAAGAGAAGGGGAAGGAAGAGGAGGCGGGAGAGGAGGAGGAGGAGAAAGTGGGAAGATATCCTTTCAAAGTTTTTGTTCTGTGCATACAAAAATATGAATGAACACTTTAGGCCTCTTCCCACGGCAGTCGTGTAATCCCACCTGGCCGTCTTCGGGTACCATTCATTCTGTTTGCACAGCACAAGAAGAAGGTCCATGAGGAGCAGCCCAGGTAGTGGGCAGGATCTGTCAGCTGCATGAGCAGAGTGTCTTCTTTGGCCATTGTTGGGGGCCATCTTTGCTCAGCCACGCCTTTCCCTGTCCAAGGTCACTGTGCTGGAGGCACAGGAGGAACCAGAAAAAGGCCAAAGTGGTCTAACACACAGGGGCGAGGTGCTAGCTGAGTGGCTGGGCTGGTCTTGGGGTAGGAGGGCAGGTGCTGGCAGAGAGGCCTTTGTTGGCTTGGGGCACTTCCAGCCACAGGAAGTGTTTGTTCTTTTCAGGACCGGTCAGTCCTTCCTTCCATTCAGCAAACACATTTTGTGTACGACCAAAAGGGGTACAAAGACGAGCTCTAATGGAGAGGAGTTTGCCACCTCTAAAGAACGTCCAGGCCGGGCGCGGCGGTTCGTGCCTGTAATCCCAGCACGTGCTCAGGAGTTTGAGACCAGCCTGGCCAACATAGTGAAACCCCATCTCTACTAAAAAAATACAAAAAATTAGCTGAGCATGGTGGTAGGTGCCTGTAATCTCAGCTACTCGGGAGGCTGAGGCAGGAGAATCACTTGAACCCAGGAGGCGGAGGTTGAATGAAGTGAGCTGAGATCGCCCCACCGCACTCCAGCCTGGGCGACAGAGGGAGACTCTGTCTTAAACAAACAAACAAAACCGTCCAATTTGGGCACTGTCAGAGAGACTCAGAATGTTCTGGAAGTCCACAGTTGGTGAGAGGGGACCAGAAACACACCTCAACAGTAAGGGCTCCTGAGGACAGGCCAGGAGCCGGTGCCGCGCTGAGCCCTCCATATACCTGATCATTCCATTCTCACTTCCGAGCTGGCGATGGTCCCCTACTGTCACGAACTGGGAAAGTGTAATTTCATTGAACAGACTCAGAAGGATGTGAAGTGACCTGCCCAGGGCCACACGGCTGGAAAGTGACCGTGTAGGAGTGAAGGAATGAAGGTCTGTGACTCCAAAGCGGACCCTCACATGCATTTTGCTCTGAGACAGGTGGGGTTCGAGGTGAATCTGGAGGGTGGGAAGGGACTTGGCAGGTGAAGGCAAGAGGAAGGTGTTCCAGTCTGAAGGTACAGCCGGATGAAGACACAGAGGCAGTGTGGCCCCAGAACTGTGTCGGGCTCTGAGGGCATCTTTTGGGGGAAGGCCAAAGGGAAGGCTTGCGCTCAGGGTGGAGGGCAGGTCACTTCACATCCTTCTGAGTCTGTTCAATGAATAATAACTTTCCCGGTTCATGAGAGGAGGGGTCGATCCCTAGCTCGGAGGTGAGAATGGAATGATCGGCGTATGGAGGGCGCAGCGCAGCCCTGGCTCCTGGCCTGTCCTGGGGAGCACTTGCCCCAGGCATCACAGATGCAGGGAAGAGGCGCAAGCTGGCAGCCCTGAGGGGAAGCCTGGTAATGAGCAGAGGAAGGGAAGAAGCAAGTGAAGATTCTGCATGCTGGAGTGTGGATGGGAGCCAGGGCAGGGAGGACCCGCCTCCTTCATGGGGCCAGCACAGTGGTCTTGGGGATGAGCTGCCCAGAGAGGCTTGTCCCAGGCTGAAGGTCCAGCTGGCAGAGCCCAGGGAGAAGCCCAGCAGTGCCCACATGCAAGGGAGGAGAGCAAGAGGCCAGCTGGGAGGCTGACAAGGAGAGGAGGGAGAAGAGGGCTTGTGAATGGTTCAGGTAGGAAATGACCCTTTATCGATGTGGTTGCAGGGACAGAGAAAGGCGAGGTATGATGGGAACTGCAGTGCAATTCTCAGATGCTTCCCACAGTCGGCTCTGGCCAGGATATGCTGTGTGTCTGTGTATCCTGGCATCCTAGTCTGGGCTGAAGGGACCCTCCTCGGGGAGCATGTTCCTACCGGATGACATCTGTCCCATGTGGCTTTGCACCTGTGGTGCTGGCTGGTCCTGGGCCCAGGTCGGTGGACCTGGATGGAATGAAGCAGCTACATCTGTGTCACCCCATCTCTGGGAGCCCATCCCACCTGGTCAGACATGCCAGGCCAACCCCATACCCATCTCCTCACAGCTGAGCTCCATGCCACTGCCCCAGCTCCTCCAGCAAGGGCACATCATCCCTTCCAGGCCTCTCCCGAGTTCCCCTCCCCAGCCAGCTGCCGCAGAGCCCCACTTGCACTTGGGGAGGACCTGGGCAGGGAGGATGTAAGTGAAGACAGGGGCAGGGACACCTCCTCCATGATGGTTCTCTGGAATGATGTTCAAGAGTTGGGGGACCTTGGTGATGGTCTCTTCCTCTTTACTGATGGGCAAATAGAAGTCCCAGAGTGGGGGCTGGGCACGTTGGCTCATGCCTGTAATCCCAGCACTTTGGGAAGCCAAGGTGGCAGGGCCACTTGAGACTAGGAGTTCAAGACCAGCCTGAACAAAACATAGCAAGACCCCACCTCTGTAAAAAAGTTTTTTTTAATTCGCCAGGTATGCTGGTGGGTGCTGTAGTACCAGCTACTCCGGAAGCTGGGGCAGGAGGATCACTTGAGCCAGTCCAGGCTCGAGGCTGCAGTGCAGTGATGGTGCCAAGGCACTCCAGCCCAGATGACAGAGTGAGGCCCTGTCTCTTAAAAAAAAAGAAAATCCAGGTTGGGACTAGGTGCCCAGAGGCACTGATCTGAGGCTCTGAGGGACCCCATTAAGGTCAGCAATTTTTTATTTTATTTTATTTGCTAAAACCCAATTTTCCAGGCCTCAGATCCTTGACTTGTCAGCAGTATTCTCTATTTTGAACATATATTTCTTTCCCTGACACAAACCTTCTACTTCTCCAATCAGTTTTTCTGTGTCTGCACTGCAGGATTTTTTCTTCTCTGCCCAGCCATTAAATGTCATCAAGAGTTCCCCAAGCCGTTCCCTTCCCCCTTGTTCTCTCTCCCTATCAGGCTCAGCCGCCGCAGCTTGAGTGACTGCATCTGGCTCTGAGCTGCTCAGGCCCAGAGTTCTGTCCTGAGTTTCTGATCCATGTGTCTAGCTGCCCCGTGGACATCTCCTGAGGCACTGCGTGATCCTGTGTCCACATCTGCACTGATGATTTCCCTCTGCATTCTCCCAAAATTCTCATGCCCGGTGATCCCCGTGCAGGGCATGAAGTGCCAACCATGCCAGTGCAAAGGCCAGAGACCTTCCTTACCTGCACATGTCATCCACGAGTTTCAGTTCCCGAACATCTCCTTACCCACCTTCCTCCGTCCCCCCCACCACGAGCCTCCTCCAGCTCTGGCTTGAAGGGTGACAGCCTCCTGACTGGGCTCCCAGCTCGTCCTTGTCTCCGTGCCTTCCCTTCTCCGTGCAGCTGTCCGTCGGCTTTTGAAAACCTGAAGCAGGTCCTGTCACTTTCCCACTTACAAACATTTACCAGCCTTTTGTTCCTCTTAGAATAAAGGCCCAGATGTTACCAAGTCTTAGGGGGCTCCTGCCGACCCCTCCAGCCTCAGCCTCCCTTCACTCTGCATTACAGCCTCCTGGCCTTTCCAGGAATTCCCCAAGATCCTACTCATCACAGAGCCCTGCAAAGAGCCAAGGAGAGGCCCCTGCAGGAATGTTTCCACATTATCCTTTTATATTCATTTGTGAAACTCTTTGACGAATGCCTCTCTATCCTGCTTAGAATATAGAAACTTTCCCTTGCCCCATTTTAAGATGTGAGAATGCATGTGTCATAAAAGCTTCTCATCAGAGGCTCAGATACTTCCGGTACCAGACCCCATGTGGCCAGGTGGATCCCACCTACGAGCCCAGGCAGCCCAAGGGCTTCTGAAATAGCAACACTTGGTAGCATAGCCCCTGGGGGTTCAGAGACCCTGTCTCCAGCCATGATGTCAGTGACCATGCCTGGCATATAGAATATAAGTTCCATGAGGTCAGTGGCCACACCTGGCTTATGGAAGTAGCACAGTAAACATGCATTGACCTCAGGCTCCTTTCAGGGAGGATGCCTCTGGGTTCAGGTCACTGAGTTATGCAGGGAAGGTGCACATTTTCCTGGAGTGCCGGGCAAGGTTTGGGCACCTGGAGCCTAGCACCAGGGGTCAGTGAGAGGGAGGCTCCAGGGAGGTGATGGCCATAGGGGAAGGGAAGAAATGCTGACTGAGGACTGGGCCTTGAATTGGGGGAAGAATTGTTTTATTTTCCACCCATATGAGAAGCAAGAGGAGAAAGGCCTGAAGGAAAGGAGAGTCCACCTTGAGCATTTATTTCAAGATGAGTGGCCCTTATGTTCTCTGTAAATCACTACCACACACTTGAGACTGAGGCACATCCTTTTTTTTTTTTTTTTTTGAGACGGAGTTTCGCTCTTGTTACCCAGGCTGGAGTGCAATGGCGCGATCTCGGCTCACCACAACCTCCGCCTCCTGGGTTCAGGCAATTCTCCTGCCTCAGCCTCATGAGTAGCTGGGATTACAGGCACGCGCCACCATGCCCAGCTGATGTTTTGTATTTTTGGTAGAGATGGGGTTTCACCATGTTGACCAAGATGGTCTCGATCTCTTGACCTCGTGATCCACCCGCCTCGGCCTCCCAAAGTACTGGGATTACAGGCGTGAGCCACCGCGCCCGGCTTTTTTTTTTTTTTTTTTTTTGAGACGAGTGTTACTCTGTCACCCAGGCTGGAGTGCAGCAATGCCATCTCGGCTCACTGCAACCTCCGCCTCCCAGGTTCAAGCGATTCTCCTGCCTCAACCTCCCAAGTAGCTGGGACTACAGGCACATGCCACCATGCCCAGCTAATTTTGTATTTTTAGTAGAGACAGGGTTTCACCATATGGGTCAGGCTGATCTTAAACTCCTGACCTCAGTGATCTGCCTCCCTTGGCCTCCCAAAGTGCTGGGATTACAGGCATGAGCCACAGAGCTTGGCCTGTATAGACAACTTTAATGAGGCTGAAGACTTTTAGACCGCCAATCCCCAAGCAGAGGTAATCTGGTAACCACTTATATGACTTTTAAGTATCCTTAAGAACCTTTTCTTCCATATTTATTACATATGCACACATACATACACACATGCATATATAGTTTCCCATAGAAAAATATAGTATTTGATTGGTATCTCACTGTTCGTAGCTGTCAGCTTCTTATTTCTTCATTCAATGTTGTATTATGTTGGTGCAAGAGTCATTGCAGTTTTTGCCATTAAAATAACGCTGCAATTACTTATGCACCAAACTAATACCCTGAAAAGCTTTGCGAATCTGTGTGGCTCCATCTCATTCTTCTTCATTCCTGTGTATCCTATAGTAAGGATATTCCACGGCTTATTAGGACACTCCCTGATGTTGGATAATGAAATAGTTCCCAGTATTTCAAACCACACATGTGCTGTGTATAGAACAGGAATGTTAGCCAGGCACGGTGGCTTATGCTTGTAATCTCAGCACTTTGGGAGGCCAAGACAGGAGGATTGCTTGAGCCCAGGAATTTGAGACCAGCCTGGACTTGAATATAGTGAGACTCTGTCTCCATAAAAAACAATAAAATTAGCTGAGTGTAGTGGTGTGTGCTTGTAGTTGAGAGAGGGAGGTTGAGGTGGGAGGATGGCTTGAGCCTGAGCAGTCAAGGCTGCAGTGAGCAGTGATTGTACCACTGCAGTTCAGCCTAGGCAACAGGGCAATACCCTGTCTCAAAAAGTAAGATAAAAAAAAGATTCATCTGTGTCATAGCATAGGTCAGAATCTCCTTCCTTTTAAAGGCTGAGTAATATTCAATTGCATGTCTATATCACATTTTGCTTATCCAGTCTTTGGTCAGTGGACACTTGGGTTGCTTCCATGTTTTAGTTATTCTAAATATTGCTGCTATGAATGTAGGTGTGCACATATCTCTTCAACACCAGGCTTTCAATTCTCTGGGTAAATACACAGAGGTAGAATTGCTGGATTACATGATAATTCTATTTTTAACTTTTTGAGGAATCACCGTACTGTTCTCCACGGTAGCTGTGCCATTTTACATGCCTATCAACAGCGTACACAGGTTCCAATTTCTCCGCTTCTTCACCAACATCTATTTTCTGCTATTTTTAAAAAATAGTAGCCATCGACTGGGTGCGAGGGGGTATCTCATTGTGGTTTTGATGTGCATTTTCCTAATGATAAGTGGTGTTAAGAATATTTTTATGTGCTTATTGGACATTTGTATGTCTTCTTTGGAGAAATGTTTATTCAAATTCTTAGCCCATTATTGTGTTGAGTTGTTTTGTTGTGGTTGAGTCTTAGGAACCCTGCGTATATCCTGAATATCAATCCCTTATCAGATAGATGACTTGCAAATATTTTCTCCAATCGAGTAGATTGTCTTTTCACTCTATTGATAGGGTCTTTTGACGCACAAATTTTTTAAATTTTCATGGAGTCCAATTTGTCTATTTTTTCTTTATTTCCTGTGTTGTTAGTGTCACATTCAAGAAACCACTACCAAATCTAATGTCATAAAACTGTTGCCCTATGCTTTCTGCTAAACATTTTAGAGTTTTAGATCTTAGATCTTTAGTCTTTGATCAACTTCGAGTTCATTTTTGTATGTGGAATTAGGTAAGGGCCCAGTTTCATTCTTTTGCATGAGATATTCAGTTTTCCAAGCATCAGTTGTTGAAAAGACTGTCCTTTCCTCCACTGAATGGTCTTGTACCCTTGCTGAAAACCATTTAACAATAGATGTGAGGGTTTGTTTCTGGACTCTATAGCCCACATGTCTATGGGTCTGTCTTTATGCCAGTACCACACCGTTCTGATTACTGCAGCTTTATAGTATGTTTGGAAATCAGTAAGTGTGAGTTCTCCAGCTTTGTTCTTCATTTTCAAGATTGTTTTGGTTATTCGGTTATTATTGTCTTATCAAACAAGAAATAATATTTAGGCGAGCAGAGGAACAGGTGAAGGTGCAGAAAGATTGGGCTCCGATCCATGTGGAAGAAGGGGAAGGGTAGCGTATAATGAAGGGAAACTGGTGCTGGAGGGTGGAGGTTTAACATGGGAGGTAGCTTTATCCCAGATACGTTTTTTTTTTTTTCTTTTTTTTGAGACCAAGTCTTGTTCTTTTGCCAGGTTGGAGTGCAGTGGCATGATCTCAGCTCACTACAACCTCCACCTCCTAGTTCAAGCAATTCCCCTGCCTCAGCCTCCTGAACAGCTGGGACTACAGACACGCACCACCAAGCCCAGCTAATTTTTTGTATTTTAATAGGGATGGGGTTTCATCACGTTGGCCAAGATGGTCTCGATCTCCTGACCTTGTGATCCTGCCCGCCTCAGCCTCCCAAAGTAATGGGATTACAGACTGAACCACCACGCCCAGCCCTATCCCAGATAGTTTTAAGTTGTCAAGTTATTGGTTAGCCTTGACCAAAAAATCCTTTAAAGAAGCAATCTTAAAATTGGATTTACATTTAGAGGTGTCAGTGTACCAATAAAAATCGGCTGTGTGGCCTGGCGTGGTGGCTCATGCCTGTAATCCCAGAATTTTGTGAGGCCAAGGCAGGCAGATTGCTTGAAGCCAGTTCAAGACCAGCCTAGCCAACGTGGTGGAGCCCTGTCTCTACTAAAAAATACAAAATTAACCGGACCTGGTGGTGCGCACCTGGAATCCCAGCCACTCAGGAGGCTGAGAGGAGAATCGCTTGAACCCAGGAAACAGAGGTAGCAGTGAGCCGAGATTGCGCTACTGCACTCCAGCCTGGGTGACAGAGTGAGCGAGACTCTGTCTCAAAAACAAACAAATAAATAAAATTAAAAATGCTGTGCTTCTTGGGCCAGGGGAATTTTATTCTGTTTCTGTTTTAAGGCACCTCTCAAATGAGCAGCTTGAATGAAATTAAATGTTCCCCCAAAGTGTTCATTGAATGCCAGAACATCCTTGATGAAATTCTGCCATTTAGAGAGATAGAAGTTGTGCTGGTCATGTGGGTACTATCAGAAGCTGGAAGTTTTCACAGAGCGGGGATTAGATGCCCCTCAGAATTTAGACCCGACAGTCTTGAGTCCCTAGCAGGTAGAATATATCAGAATGTTCTTTCTGAATCTAAACTAGTTTCTCAGAACAAATAGCCAAGATGAGAAGACAATCTCATCAGGTGTTACTGGTCACCCACGGCAAAGTTTGTTCTCAGAGGATGTTGGTCTGGAGAGAACTGCAGACTTTCCAATCTGTGAGGCTGTCTCAAACAGCCAAATTATAGGAACTATGCCTGCGTTCTACTCTAAACTTCCTTCTCATGGTTAAATAACACTTAAATGCTGGGCGCAGTGGCTCACGCCTGTAATCCCAACACCTTGGGAGGCTGAGGCGGGTGGATTACCTGAGGTCAGGAGATCGAGACCAGCTGGTCAACATGGTGAAACCCCATCTCTACTAAAAACACAAAAAATTAGCCAGACGTGGTAGCAGGAGCCTGTGATTCCAGATACTCGGGAGGCTGAGGCAGGAGAATCACTTGAACCTGGGAGACAGAGGTTGGAGTGAGCTGAGATGGTGCCATTGCACTCCGGTCTGGGCAAGAACAAGACTCTGTCTCAATAAATAAATAAATGAGTGAATAAATGAATAAATAAACAAATAAATTTTAAGGACACAGGAAAAAAACAAAGGACAGGTAGAAGCAAATCACCAACGATGCAGCTCCAAAGGGAAACATTAACCAAATATAAATACCTGGATTTGATAAGAAAATAAAACAGCCAAGGAACTCAGCACAAAGAGTGGAGTTGGCCAGGCACAGTGGCTCATACCTGCAATCCCAGCACTTTGGGAGGCCGAGGCAGGCCGGTAGCTTGAACCCCGGAGTTCAAGGCCAACCTGGGCAACATGGTAGAAACCTATCTCTACAAAAAAAGAAAAAAAAAAGCCAGGTATGGTGGGATGTGACTGTAGTCCCAGCTACTAGCAAGGCTGAGGCGGGGTGATCACTTGAGCCTGGGAGGTCAAGGCTGCAGTGAGCCATGATCGTGCCACTGCACTCCAGCCTGGGTGACAGGCTGTTTCAAAAAAAAAAGAGAGAGAGTGCATCAAGTTTGCCCCTTGACAAGATCGTTCAGGCTGCTGTGTGTGAAAACGAAAAGACTGGAACAAGCAACGGTGGACATGGAGCAGCCCTTAAGGGGAGGAGGGACAGAGCCTGGAGGGATGGAGCCCTTCAGGGGAGGAGGGATAGAACCCTTCAGTGGTTTCATGAGCCACTGTTGCCATATCTGATGGGGTTACAAATGAGTCAGGGAAGATCGCACGTCTGTTTCTTAACTCCTTGAGTTTGAGGTACTTCTGAAACATCAAAGTGGAGACTGAGTCCATGTATGAGTTGATGGGGTTTGAAGCTTAGAAGAGAGGTCTGACTAAAAATAGAAATAGGGGAATGGGCTGGGCGCGATGGTTCACGCCTGTAATCCCAGCACTTTGGGAGGCCAAGGCAGGTGGATCATCTGAGGTCAGGAGTTCAAGTCCAGCCTGGCCAACATGGCAAAACCCCAACTCTACTAAAAAAAAAAAAAAAAAAAAAAAAAAA
>NW_022436984.1:2156088-2175582 GCF_009761245.1 Sapajus apella
AAAAAAAAAAAAAGAAATGGGGGAATGGTCAACACATGATTTTTAATGAAACCATGAGGTGTATGTGGTCACCTGGAGAGACAGGTAGAAACAGGAGGGTCCAGACAAACTTCAGCAGCAGAGAAGGAGCTGGCAAAGGAGGCCGAGAAGGAACTGCCGGAGAGAAGAAACCAGGAAACTGGAAGCCTGGAGGCCAAGGGCGTGTCATCCAAGAGTAGGGGCCGGGGCTGAGGCTGGCTGTGAAATGCCGCTGAGATGTCAAGTACGGTGAGGTCCGAGGACCTCATTGTTTGTGGGATTGAACAAGTGATTGACCTTCAAGCAATTCTAGGAGTGTGATGGGAGCAGAAGCCACACTGAGGGGGAGGGACAAATGAGCAGAGGGTGCTTGAGAAATGTCCCCCTGGCGAGGGATGCTGACCCTGAAGGATGGTACAGAAGCTCAGGTGGGAGAGGTTAAGGGGCAAGAATCAGAGCCTTACCGTGATTAAGGACACATTAATCTCAATGCCAATGGAGAGGAATAACTGGAAACCTAGTGTGAATAGCTGTGCCCCAGCAGCCAAGAAGAGAGTGAGTGGGAGGCAGAGGAGCCGGCCGGGCTTCCCGCAGAGGCCACGCTGAGATCCCAGCCACTCTCTGGAGAGCCGTGTCCCTGCATGCTCCTCCTCCCACACGCTCCGAGAAGGCCTCTGAGTGTCAATGAAGGACCGTACCCAGCTGGACAAAAGTGATGCCGTGTTGTGTCCTGGGTTAAGAGACGCAGATTTTTGGTGTAGAAAAACTAGGATGGAACATCTGGCTTTCCCACCTGCTCTCTGTGTGGCAAGTTTCTAAACATTTTTGTGGATTTTAAGGCACAGTCTGTTCCAGGAAGATTATACTGTGAAAATATGCAGGGATTAGAATGGAAAAGATGTGGAATTTGAAAATTCTTTTTGCCTAGGTTATCTCTTCAGATGCTAACCTTGCAGTTATGAACAAAGCCCTTCTCGAATCCATGAAGGAAGAGAGGAATGGGGCACAGCAGCTCATGCATATAATCCTAACACTTTGGGAGGCTGAGGTGGGTGGATGGTTCAAGCACAGGAGTTCGAGATCAGCCTGGGCAACGTGGTGAAATCCCATCTCTACAAAAAATACAAAAATTAGTCAGGCATGGTAGCACACAGCTGTAGTCCCAGCTACTCGGGAGGCTGAGGTGGGAGGACGGATGGAGCCCAGGAGGCAGAGATTGCAGTGAGCCAAGTGAGCCAAGATTGAGCCACTGCACTCTATCCTAGATGACTGAGCGAGAGCCTGTCTCAAAAAGAAGGAGAAGCAGGAGGAGGAGGAGGAGGAAGTGGAGGAGGAGGAGGAAGTGGAGGAAGAGGAGGAAGTGGAGGAAGAGGAGGAGGAGAAGCAGAAGGAGGACGAGGAAGAGAAGAAGGAAGAGGAGGGGGAAGAGGAGAGGGAGGAGGAAGAGAAGGAGGAAGAGGAAGGGGAGGCGGAGGAGAAAGGGGGAACGGGAGGCTGCAATGCCAGCTAGTTGTGCCCAGTGGCAGAGGTGGTAGGCAGTCCCTCAGGATGGAGCCAGCTGAGATGGCAAACTCCTCAGGGCTGTGCCCAGTCCAGCTTGGTGTTCCCATGGCTAGAGGTCAGCACAGATCTCTCAGCCTAGCCAGGCCTAGTGGCCAGTCTGCATCAGGGCCCTGGGGACAGAAGCCAGTCCCAGTCTCACCTCACCCTCACCTGCTTACTCTCACACCACCGCCCTCTCCCCAGGGGGTACCATCAAAGGTAAACAGAGGGCCTGCGTAGCTGGGAGACCAAGCAAGCTTGTGCATTATTGCCAAAGCTATTAACACCCACGTGCCAGTGTCTGATGATGTTGACAGCTCAGCTCCAACAAGCTGATGACACCATGCCATGCCATCCATGCCATGCTATGCCACCTCAGTCCCCTGCTACACAGCCAAAGGCTCAGAGGCCATTCCAGAGTGACTGCAATACGGGTGGAGAGGCTTTCTCTGCTGGTAAGTTGCCATGGCTGGGGCTAGAAAGGCTCTCTTTCCTCCCTGAACCCTTGTCCAGGAGAAGCTTTTCTGGGCATATGCTGTCCTCTGAACACAGGCCAGGGGGATAGAGGCGGTCAGTGCTTGACACTTGGGGTTGTTGGAGTCAGGAGCCTCCCACTGTGGTCTGGAGCACATGAGATTCCCAGGGAAAGACTGGGAGCCTTTGGTTATTTCTTTTGGATTTGAAGGACAGATTATAGCTCCCATGGACAGAATGAAAAGGGAATTAAGTGAGGGAAAGATTAGCTCCACAGCTGGTGTTCCTACAGGATCCCCCTGGTGGACAGAGCATCAGATTTCACACCCCTTCTCTCCCCAGAGCCATCTCCTGGCCCTGCTACATGGGACCAGGACACAGGGGATTTCAGCTCTAGAAGATCCAGGGAAGTTTATCCCATGTGCCAGGGCCCAGCAGCCATACTAGCCTGTCTCCATGGGACCCCCTCCTCAGAATGGAGTTGGAGTCGGCACAGGCTTTATGCGGTGTCTGCTAGCACAGGGTCTGTGTTGAGTCTCCATGGCTTGAATTTGGCCACTCCTGGGCTATGGAAGAGAGGCAAGAGCTCTGGGCTCTGCCTTAGTCATGGAGGCAAGTTACAAATCTTCTTGGGCTTGTCTTATCAGTAAGACTGGACTAGAAATACCACTGCCGCACGTGGCCATGGTGATCTGGTCTTACAAAATGAGTGGGAGAGAACACTTGGCTTGGATCAGGGAATCCAAAACCCCAGTTCAGGCCCTTGCCCGCCTCTTTCTTCGCTCAGTGTCTTCCTCTGTACAATGGGAAGGACTGCACTAGGTGGCTGTTAAGGTCCAGGTGCTCGCTGACCAGTTCTGACCTAGTTCCTGTTGCTTTCCTGGATTCTGGAAATCCACTGGTAGGTTGCTCCCCAAGAAGGGGAGGAGGAAGGGGCACACTCGGCGTCCACAAGCTCGATGGGTGGGAGAATCCCATTTGGGTCTCCAGTCCTTCTGAGATGGTACTAAGGGGGACACTCTTCGGGTGCCTTCTGCCAGGTCAAGTGGCACTTCCTCCACAGGGTAGGGGGAGCCCTGGGGCCCAGGCTGTATGATGGTTGGGCTGGATGCTCAACTCAGACTCAGAGTCCAGGAGAGAAGGCCCCATTGCCAGACTCTCCTGAAAAGCGGGTGCCTGAGCTGAGGGCTGCTCCCTGCTGGCTCGGAACCAACGGCCTTCTGGGCCTCATCCTGAGGTGTGTAGGGCATTTCACAGGGCAGCTCGCAGTCACACTGGGGACATGCTAGTGGATGCAGGTAGAAGACGTGGGTCACGGCCTCCTTTTAAACTTACTTGTTGGGTGACCTTTGTTGAGACTCTTAACCCCTAAGAAATATAGCTGGTATTAAATGACACAACATTTATACATTTGAATAACCAGGTGCCTGGCACATAGTAGTTGCTCAACAAATGCTATTTAAATCTGGACCTGGATGTAGGAGCTCTCCTGAGTCACAGATAGGCAAAGATATTGATACTCCTAGCACTTCAGGACTGCCAGGAGGGGCTTGGGGCTGTTCAGGACCCCTCGCTGATCATCTCCAGCCAAAGATGACCTTTTCTCTCACCTTCTGTGCTGTAGAAAGATCATCATCTTCCATGTGCTGGGAGGAGTACAGGTTGGGAAGCAAAGTCATTGCTAGAAGGACTCTGGGGGTCTAGGAAGCCCTGAATCTGAAATGGCAAGAGGGAGAGGAAAGAGAAAGAGACCAAAAGGCAGAGTTGCTGTGTGACTTGGGGGCTGCCAGGGCTTGTGCAGTGGGGACCTCACGCATCCGCCACCTGCAAATGGCATTGAGCCAGTGCCAGGGCCCGTCTCTGTGCTGACGGTTGGTGTGGGAAGGGGAGCGTCCAGCAGGTGTGAAGTGCGCAGCTCACCTCGCCCCTTCCCCACTGCCATGGTAGGGGAGGGGTGAGATGAGCAGACACTGCATGCAAAAGAATGGAATCCATGCTGCCAGTCTCCCAGCTGAGGAAACAGAGGCATGAGGAAGAGGAAAGGACTGTGAGTGATAATAGGCATCACAGTGGATCTGGGCCTCCAGCCCACGCGTCCTGGTGCTCAGTGATCGGCCTTCCCCAGGCACCAGAAACAGCCCTTTCCCACCTACTCCCTGACCTCTTGGAGAGAAGTCCCAGCACCTTACCCAGTGCCTTCTCCCCTGGGTTTCCTATCCGGAGAGGCTGCCAGGTCAGCTGGATTTTGTCAGTGCTGAGTAGCCTGTCCTGGCATCCTTCCATGTCCAGTGAACCTTTGCCTTATCCGAGGCAGCAGAGATGGAGCCATCTTGTCCCTCAGTGCTGGGCACTGGGCAGGTCCTTGAGAGCTGTGGCTCTACCGGAACAGTGGCTCTAGCCCTGGCTGCGCATCAGAATCTATTGATGAATTTTAAAAAGGATAAATGCCCATGTCCCACCCTGGACCCATTAAATCAAAATCTCTGAGAGTGAAGCCTGGGCACAAGTATTCTTTTTGGGGTCTTGATCTCAGCTCACCACAACTTCCGCCTCCTGGGTTCAAGCGATTCTCCTGCCTCAGCCTTCTGAGTAGCTGGGATTACAGGTGTGCGCCACCACGCCCAGCTAATTTTTGTATTTTTAGTAGAGATGAGGTTTCACCATGTTGGTCAGGCTGGTCTCAAACTCCTGACCTAGGGATCCGTTCATCTTGACCTCCCAAAATGCTGGGATTACAGGAGTGAGCCACCACACCCGGCCATGAGTATTCTTTTAAAAAGTTCCCCAGGTGGTTCCAATGTGCAGCCAGGATTGAGAAGCACTATGTGAAAGAGTGATGGTGTGATGTTGGGGGCAGCTCGACCATGAACCCCGTGTTACTTTTTCATCATCTGTTCCCATCACGCTTCATGGTATTGGGCAATGTACCTCTCTTTTTCCACAGCTTTCTATCCTAAAAGATGCTTTAATTCATTTTTTCCATCCCCATCCTTTTCTGCTGATCTGATCTTTTTATAGTAGTCTTGGTGTCTTTCCTTTTATTCTGTTTCATTTATTTATTTATTTATTCATCCACCATCTGGGTGGATGCTGGGAACACAGCAAAGAACAAGACAGGCCAGGTCCCTTCCCTCGTGGAGTGTGCATCCTGCTGGGATTTGTCCTGTCAGTCTTTCTCTTTTTATTAATAAGTCTGTGATATTCGAAAAACACATTTTTTTAAAAAATAGAATTGCATCACTGGTACCTTCGTTTTATCTCTTCCTTTCTCATTCCTTAATCAAGCTCTTCTTGTCTTTAGTATCTTGATTATAAGCAAATCCTCTGCCCAAGGAAAGCTAAGTCAGCCCAGCTACTTGCATTAGACAATGTTTCACATGCATGTACCCAGGTCCCATTGGAAATACACAGGAATACTGGCATCTAGATAATATGCCAGGTTTGGAGAGTCCTAATCCAAGGCTCCTTTTACTTCTGTGACTGGGAAGGGCGATGGAGGACGCAGGCCAGTCACACCGGTTGTTTCTTTGCCACTGGAGAGTATTCAGCCAGTGAATGAAGATTTGTGGAGGGCCTGGTATGTGCAGAACACTGGGCTAGGTGCTCCAGGGGGAAGAGTTTTGTGGGTACTAGGGAGGTAGGAAGAGAAAGGCCCAGCCCCTCCCTTGCTGGGAACATACGACTATTTCCATGCAAAAAGTATGAGCAGTGGAAGGCCATCATGGTGAGGACCAGTCAGAACTTCAGAAAAGCTGAAACTTGAGGCAGAAGATCCCCAGGGCATTACTGACATAATGCAGAGTACACTGGGACATACGGTATTCTGGTTCCACCCCTCCCACAGTTCTGGTGTGTACCCTCCCTCTTCCAGTGGGATGTCTTCCTAAAACAGGCATCAAGGGGTACTTGTCCAAGATGGCAGGCTGCTGGTACATACTTCCTGTCACACTGTCAGAGCTCACTCAGGTGCCAGGGTCTACATTTTCCTTGTTGAAAGAAGAGGACAATTTGATTGACTTTCTGTTTACAGTCATTAAAAAGCGTGAGCTGAAGCTGGGTGTGGTGGCGTGTGCCTATAACCCCAGCTGCTCAGGAAGCTGAGGCAGGAGGATTGCTCGAGGCGAGAAGTTTAAAGGTATAGTGTGCAATGATGATGCACGTGAACAACCACTGCAGTCCAGCCTGGGCAACAGAACAAGACCCTGTCTCTTAAAACAAAAAAACTAAACAAACAAACAGAAAAACACTTGACTTGAACTTACCCTTCTTCCTAAGACTCAGAGCCATGTGTAGACATTGCTTCTAGCTCCTAACACAAGGGAATTGGGTCTAGTTACATCTTTAGCCAGAAGGAAAAGCAAACCTGTTTTATTTTTCTCAAAGTCTAGGGATTTCCTTGTGGATCTATTACTCTCTGAAGTTGCGGTGGTTTCCAACTTTTTTTGGACGGTGACCTACATTGAGAAATACATAATTGCCTCACAACATGTAGCTGAAACAGAAGTTTTCTCGATACGTTACTTACCCTTATTATATTGCAATGCCCTCAGATACTTTACGTTGTTTCATTTTTAAAAATGGGCTGATCATTAATCAAATCAGATCGATGGGATAATAATGGGTTGTAAACCCTCTCGGAAGGCCTGTACAGCTTTAATCCCGATGGGCCCTGTGCCAGGGGCTTAGTCTAGCGCTCCCCTGTGGATTCTTGGACAACAGCAAATGCTCAGCTTTTTCAGAGGCCAAGAAACCTCTGAGCAAGCCATGTGCCACCATCCCTGAGAGATGTGAATTTACGGACCTGTGCCTTTTCCAAAAGAAGCACCTGGTGATTGTTGCTAAAATCTGAAATGGAGATTATTTCTTATACCCTTTTATAGGACATGTCCTCTTAGGGCATTTTCTAGCAAAAATCAGAAAACAAAATTGTATGGACAAGTGACAGAGCCTGTCTTTGACTTCAGACAACGACTTTCCCTGTGTTTTCATAGCTGCTATGAGAACACATGGATAGTAGGTGCCAGTTAAGTTGCCGTGCCTGTAAGGGTGCCAAGAGGCTGGGCGAGGTGGCTCATGCCTGTAAATGCAGCACTTTGGGAGGCCAAGGTGGGAGGCCAAGGTGGGAGGACTGATTGAGCCCAGGAGTCCAAGACCAGCCTGGGCAGCATAGTGAGACCTCATCTCCATTTAAAAAAAAATGTTTAAAAAGAGTGCCCAAGAATTGCTGCTTCCCCCACAGCCTCACAGTTGAGGATTCCTTGATGCATGGATGGGACTCAGAGATTTACTCTGCCTAAAGGACATTCACTCTGTCCCATACCAAAATGCCTTATAGAAATTCTAAATGTTTTTAAGGCACTTCTCAATTTTTCCAAATGTGAAAGAGGTTTGAGGAAGGATAGTAACCCATCTGGGCTGTGGGAGTCCTGGAGAGAAGCAGTTAGAGATGGGGCGAGGACCTGGAGTGTGGAACCAACTTATTTCTGCCCATGCCCTGTGTCCTTCCCACCCACCTCCAGCTGGCCTACACGTAAGTGGAGACGTTGGCCTATTCAGCCCAGGCAAGTTCAGCAATGCTCCTCAAAGCTGCTGGTGGCACGGAACTGGGTAGACTCCTGACATCCTTAGTAGTGGGACAGTAGAGCTGGTTTCTCATTGACCTTGGGGGCAGTTTAGTGAAGATGACAAGTGTCCACCTGCCCGGAGCACCGGTATTCACTTGGCCCCCACAGACCCTGGCCTTGGGTATATTTTCTTCTTTTCTGTGTGTCTGTGTGTGCTGCCCGCTTCCAGACTCTGGAACTAGCTGATGCCCAGCTAGACTAAGTGTGTCATTGTCCACATACCTCTGGCATGTCCCAAGACCCCCTTACAGTCCTGAGGCTTAGACTCAGCCTTTGGCATGGCTAAATCAGTGGTGACCCACAAGTCACACTTTTTCAGAGCAGTTGAGAAAGGAAGATGACATCCTAAAATAAGAGATTCAGGAACAAAGGGTCACCCACTTCATCTTCACTTCCTACGCAAGACAAGAGAGGTAATCACTGTGATTTAAATAAAAAAAAATTTTAAATTGAGATGGAGTCTTGCTCTTGCCCAGGCTGAAATGCAGTGGTGCAATCATAGCTCACTGCAACCTTGAACTCTCAGGCTCCAGCAGTCCTCTTTCCTTAGCCTCCCAAGTAGCTGGGATTATAGGTACATGCCACCATGCTTGACCAATTCATTTAATTTTTTATAGAGATGGGGTTGCCCAGGCTGGTTTTCAAACTCCTGGATTCAATCGATCCCCCCACTTTAGCCTCCCAAAGTGCCAAGATCACAGGTGTGAGACACTGTGCCTGACCGTGATTTTTCAATGTGAGAAAAATGGGTCAGCCAGGAGATCAGGATCTGAGGTTGGGTCATGGGAACCAGCTCCAGAGTCTTAACTAGACCTCAGAAGTCAGGATCCCAGCCTCACACCCACAAGTGTGGCCAGAAAGCAAGGATAATTTAAATATATTTGTTCATATCAACCAAGGCAATTATTTCTTGGTATTTGTGGAACAAATTTAAATTCAGCTCTCGAGTATTTTGTCCCTCAGGCTTTAAATGCCAGCTCTGTCTGCACAGTTTAGACCCAGTCTAGCATTCCTGACTTAGTTTGCCTGAAGGAAACTGCTGATTGCATCAAGCTTGGTTCCACCTCTCTGGCTTGTATCTCTGAATTCAACCTGCAGACAACAAATGTGTGGCATGCACATCCTCCCAACACAACTGGTCATCCATGAGGGGAACAGAAACAAACTTCTCTGTGTCATGAAAACCAGGAAACCTAGCAGAGCTTCTGAGACATGGTGGGAATATGTTTCACATTTGGAGGTGGCTTTATGGTTTACAGTTGTTGCAAGGTACTTTGAATCCCCTGGCTTACAGCTGAGAAAGCTGAGGCCAAGTTAAGGGATGCCCAACTTCCCACAGCTGTGGCTGATTTGGAATTCCGACCAGCACCTGGGATTCCCAAGCCTGCGCTCTTCCCAGCAGACCCTAACGCTGGCAATTTGCGGGCATGCACCATCAGGGAAGCCTGTATGGAGGCGTCTATGCGACCCTGCTCTGTTAGTATCTGTGACTAGAACGTGCTATCTATGATGGACTCATCTGCCTGAAGAACTCTTCCACCTAAGTGTTAATGTTTATCATTTACAGCCCGCCACTGCCCCCTTTCAAAGGTGAACACGGTCATATTTATGACAGGTGCGCTATCAGAACACAGAGGAGCATAAAAGTAGGAGGAGGCGTGATAGCCCATCTCTCTGCTGGAGCAGCTCTTCCAGAGGCTGGAGACACCTGCAGCGTTCTGGCATGGGGCTGCAGCCGGGCGTTTTCCTCCTGGGGCTGCTGCTGCTTCTGGGGCAAGGTAAGCGTGCCTTTTGCTCAGAGGACAACCAGTGGTTTGGCTCTGCTGATGTCCCATGTTGCTTAGGCAAGGAGCGTGTGAGAGGAGTGTGTGCATTTGATGAGATAAAGCACAAAGTGTACAGTTCAAGAATAAGAAGGCTGATTTGCCTGCTGTGGGATGGGATGCAGAGGATGTGTGCAGAGGGTTACATGTCCCAAAGGCTGTGGGGCGAGAGGCAGGTCTTGGGATAGGAGAGAAGTGCTGTCGGGCAGCAGCACCGTGGTACAGAAACATCCTGGAGTCTAATTGTTGGTGCTGTGTGGCCTCAGGCAAGTCCTTCTACCTCCCTGGACCTTGATTTTTTTCATTCTTAAAATGGAAATATTCATACTACTATGCATATATTATTACTATAATTATTTATAAGTTTTGTTTTGTTTTTCGCTAAAGGACAAAGGAAGACAGATTTCCAGATGATAAATTCTAAAAGATCGCCCACATTCTTTAGTTCTGCTAAACAGAGTGCTGAGCTTTCACTGAACTGAGTGGGCGGCCAGCCAGGCTTTCCACTCCTCCCATCGTGAATGGCTGTGAGCAGATTGTGCCTCTGCCGCCATCCCTCTCTGCCCCTCTTCGTTCCATCATTGGCTCTCCTTTTGCATAGGAAAGCAGAATCTTTTAAACTGAAAAGGGCCTTAAAGATGATCTTTCATCTTCTCCAGATGAGAGGACGGGCTCTGAAGTGAGAAGGCACTTGACTTTGACCACCTTTGAACCCCCGGAGAGAGGAGGAGGCATGGGACAGAGTCCTGGGCCTGCCTAGGGTCTGAGCCCAGGTCTGAGGCTCCGCTGGGGCAAGTCAGTTACCGCTCTGAGCCGTGGGGGAGAATGACGATGCCCGCTATGCCTTCTGCACAGGCTGATTGTATTTCCTTGACTACTGATGAGGCCAAGGAATGTTTTCTTATTGATCATCTGAGTTTCTCTTTTGTGAAGTGCCTGTTCAAGTCTTTTTCCTATTGATTTTTTTTAGGAGTTCTTTATATATGCTGTGCACTAGCTCTTCGATGGTTACACATGTGACAAATACCTTCTTCCACTCTGAAGCTTATCCTCCTACTCTGTGGGGACTTTTTATGAGTAAAATTCTGAATTTTGTGTAAATAAATGAAGACCACCCAAATGAGAACGAATAGAGGTACCTATTCAGAGCTTGCTGTAGTGAGCCAGAGCTTGCTGTAGTGAGCCATAGCTTGTGTTTGACCAAGATTCAAAGGCAGGCAGGGGAGTGGGAAAGCTTTCCAGTGGAAAAAGGGAAACCTTCATGTCTGCTCTGGTCGGAGGTTGTTGGTATTGGGGAGCTGGGGACCAGCTGGCTAGAGGCAGGGCATCTGAAGTTATCCAGTTGGGAGTGTATTTGGCTTTCTCTGACTGATCCTGAGTTGGAAGTGGAGCAAAAAATAGAAGATGGCAGTCATTAACCAGACCTGACCATTGTGGGCTGATTGCTGCAGAGGCTGCAGTGTGGCTCCCTGGGCTTGCTGATTGCAGATTGTGGCTCAGAGTTCTGTTATCATATGTGGTCCCACCATTGTCCATCTGTATATTCTCTTTATTTATTTATTTATTTATTTTGAGACAGAGTCTGGCTCTGTCACCCAGGTGGAAGTGCAGTGGCTTGGTCTTGGCTCACTGCAAACTCTGCCTCCCAGGTTCAAGCGATTCTTCTGCCTCAGCCTCCCGAGTAGCTGGGATTACAGGCACCTGCCACCACACCTGGCTAAATTTTGTATTTTTAGTAGAGATGGGTTTCACCACGTTGGCCAGGCTGGTCTCAAACTCCTGACCTCAAGTGATCCACCTGCCTCAGCCTCCCAAAGTAATGGGATTACAGGCTTCAGCCACCGTGCCTGGCCTTTATTCTTAAGTATATGAATTTTAAATCTTCCTTTATGGTTTGTGTTCTTTGTATCTTATTCAAAGAACTCCTCTCCTACCTCAAGGTCATGAAGATATTCTATATTTCCTTCTAAAAACTGTATAAATTTACTTTTCTCATTTGAGTCAATCCCCCTACCCCTGGGATTGACTTTTATGAATAGTATAGAGAGGAACCCAGTGTTTTCATTGTTATTTCTTTTTGAGATAGTGTCTCACTCTGTCGCCTAGGCTGGAGGACAGGGGTACAATTATGGCTCATTGTAGCCTCAACTTCCCAGGCTCAAGTAATCCTCCCACCTCAGCCTCCCAAGTAGCTGGGACCACACACCCACTCAGGGTGTATAATCAAAATATTGTGTTCAGTCACATGCCACCATGCCTGGCTAATTTTAGTATTTTTTGTAGAGAAGAAGTTTCACCATGTTGCTCAAGCTAGTCTCAAACTCTTGGGCTCAAGCAATTCCTCCTACCTCAGCCTCCCAAAGTGTTGGGAAGACAGGTATGAGCCACCACACCCAGCCCCCTATTTTTTTCTTTTAATGCAGATACTCAGTTGTCTCAGTACCATTTATTAAAAAATCAATCGTTTCCCCACCACTGTGAAGAGCTGCCTCTGTCTGCACATAAGGGTTTCTGTATGTTTCGCTCCGTGTCAATACTATTTTTCTGCTCTATTAGTCCATTTATCTGTCTCAGGGCCAGTAACACATTGTCTTAATTCTGTGGCTTCATTTTAACTTCTGTTTTTGAGAAAATAAGTTTTCCTATGTTTTCTTCTTCTTCAGAAGTGTTGTGGCTTTGAATTTCCATGTAAATTTTACTCTCAGGTTGGCAGTTTCCACTGGAGAAAACCTGTTGGGATTTTGATAGAGATTGCTTTGAATCAAGTTGGGGAAAATAGACATCTTTACAAATGTTAAGTCTTTCAATCCATGACCATGTATTTAGATCTTTAATGCCTCTCGAAGTTTCTCTGTTGCAGGTGTGGACGTATTTTGTTCCATTTATTCCTAGGTGTAGATATTTTTGTTGTGTGGCCAGTGGATTTTTAAAATTTTATTTTGAAAATGTTTGTTATTGGTATATAGAAATAAAATGGATTTTGTGTTGATTTTGAGCTCAACTAAACTCCTACACGTTTTAATAATTTGTTTATTCATTTGGGTTTTCTATTAGGTTGATGCAAAAGTGTTTTTGCCATTACTTTTAATGCTATTTAATGCTCCCATCAGAAGAACTAATTCACATAACATTGTTCCAATTGACCTTTAAAAAAAATGGAGAACCCAGGGTCAAGTCTGGATCAGTGCTCCACTGCTTTGTAACAAAGCAATGGCAAAATAGCAGTCGCTTTTGCACCAACCTAATATATATAATCCTGCCAATAATGACAGTGTTGTTACTTCCTCTTCAATCTGTAGACCTTTTATTTCTTTTTCTTACCTTGCTGTGCCGGCTGGTGCCTGCACAACAATTTTTTTTTTTTTCATAGAAATGATGATTGGAGGCATTCTTATCTTATTCCCAAGTTCAAAAGGAAAATGTTAGGCTGGATGTGGTGGCTCACACCTGTAATCCCAGCACTTTGGGAGGCCGAGGCGGGTGAATCACCTGAGGTCAGGAGTTTGAGACCAGCCTGGCCAACATGGTGAAACCCCGTCTCTACAAAAATACAAAAATTAGCCAGACGTGATGGCAGTCACCTGTAATCCCAGCTGTTTGGGAGGTTGAGGCAGGGGAATTGCTTGAACCTGGGAGGTGGAGGCTGCAGTAAGCCAAGATGGCGCCACCACACTCCAGCCTGGGTGACAGAGCCAGACTCTTATCTCAAAAAAAAAAAAAAAGTTTGATTTCTCATCAGTAAGTGTGGTGTTTGCTAAAGATATTTTTGTAGATACGCTCTATGAGATTAAGAAACCTTTATTCCAAATTTGCTAACAGGATCTTAAAAATTAGAAGTGGATGTTGAAATGTATCGAATGCTTTTTCTGTACTTATTGAGATGATTGCGTGACTTACTCTTTTAATCTGCTACTTTTGTGAATTAAATCAGTTGACTTTTATCATTTTGTTCATTTCTTTGGTCATTGCATATTAGGTTTATCAGAGACCATACACTGCATTTATTTGTCCTGTCTCTTTAATCTCTTTTCATCAAGAATAATTCTTTCGGCTTTTTGTTTGTTTCTTTCGTGCCATTGAACATCTTCAGCTGGTTTTTTTTGTGTGTCCACATCACAATTTGAATTTGCCCGAATTGTTTCATTGCTAGAATCAGATTAAACTCTTCTGGCAGGAATACTAGATGGATTATGTTGTGTCCTGGATATATCATGTTAGGGAACACAGTGATGTCCACGAATCCCCTTGCTGATGATGTCAAATTTGATAATTTGGTTAAGGTGGTGCCTGTCTGACTGTTTTCGCTTGTGAACGTACCTTTCCCGATGTGGTTTATACATTATCCATAGGGAGAGACTGAGACTGTGTGACTCTCCTTTTTCCCAGTGATTTTTAGCATCCATTGATATTTTTTGCCTACATTTTTACCATGGTGATTGTAAAATGGTGATTTTTCTATTTCTATCATTTCTTCTTCCTTCTGCTATTGTTAGCTGGGTTTCCTACATAAAAAAAGAGATCCCCTTTTCTCCCCTACTTAAAAAATATTTAATTGAACTCACCACTCCTTTTTGTCTTATCTTTTTCATATGAAATTCACTTATAGGAGACGAAGCAGGGAGGATAGCTTGAACCTAGGAGTTGGAGACCAGCTTAGGCAATATAGTGAGACCCCCATCTCAAAAAAAAAAAAAAAATAGAAAATAAAAAAGAAATTCATGTATAGACTCTTATTAATCAGTGAGTTGTAATCCAGGCCTGTTATTTTTCATTTTGATGTCCAAGTTACTACAGATTTGGCCAGTGAGAGCCTCTTCAAGTGACTTCTGTGTCCCTATCAATTTTAAAGCACTTTTAAACTTCATGGTACAAGATTTTCCCAGCTAACCTTGTATTTCCTCATCCCAAACCTGGAATTAGCTGTTTCTTTGGGGCTTCTATTGATAGGGGTGTTATTTAGAAACCAAGGCCCAGGCGCAGGGAATGTTTGTTGCTGCTGATGTGTTATTGTCTGGGCCATTTCAGCAACAGAATTAAGAAATACAGTTTTCTTTTTAAAAAACACAATAAATTTATAAAGATATCTTTAATTTCAGGTAGAACTACACTTCTTCATTTCCTTCTTTCATTCCATATATGTATTGTCCTTCTCCCACAGTGCGAATCTGGGTTACAAACATCACTGAATTTACTCATTTGCTGAATCCTACAATACATACAATACAGTACTGGAATTGCTATGACAACACCGCCACCAAATGAAGCTCAAAATCCCTTTGCCATTCTTCCCCTTTAGAATATATCTCCTCCAGGGTGTTATAATCTAAAAACTGTGTTCAAAATCACTTGAATCCTTTTTTCCTCTCTGTATAATTATATAACCTAGTTTGCATACAGTCAAGTGTGTCTGTTTGTACTTACTTTTGTGTTCCTTCCATTCTTGTTTTTTACTAAGTTTTTTCAATATATAAAACATTAACATCCTTCAAAAGTGGAAACTGTATGAAAAAATGTACTCGGAATTCCCCTCCCCTTCCGCTACCCTTTCTATCCCATTTCTGTCATCCCTGTAGATAACCAATTTTATTAGTTTAATACCCTTTCTGCTTCTTTTTGAGAAAATATATATTCTTATTTTTCTTTATTCTTACACAAAAGATAACCTACTATACATTGTTTTTGCATTTTGGTTTTTTTTCACTTAATTATATATCCTGAAAATACTGTATCAGTAGTTCAGAGATCTTTGTTTTTTCCCAACTGCAGAACATTCCAGCATGTACAAGATATTCCACCAGCCTCCCAACATGACCATTACATTGTTTCCAATATTTTGCTGTTACAAATAATACTGTCATGAACAGTTATATGCATGTATCTTTTTCAAGTTCAGTTTATGCTAGGCTATGCATCTAACTTAGGATAAATTCCTAGAACTGGGATTTCTGGGTTGAGGATGAACACACATAAAGATTCATTAGATATTACCAAATTTCCCTCCATGAAGACTGTACCAATTTGCATTCCTATCAGAATATATAAAAAATTGTTTTTCCATAGCTTGAAAATAAAGCTATATTGACAATAAAGCATGCAGTCAGGATTTAGGGTTTTTGCAAATGTCACAGGTAAGAAATATCTTAATTTATCTTATTACAATGTAATTTGATTAGGTTTTCATATTTTTAAAAACCATATGGTCTCAAGGTTACAAAAAGCAATGGGAAATGAATATTTCCCTATTCAGTTAGATGATGGCATTTGGGAATCATACGTACATACATATGTACATATGCGTGTTCATATTAAGGAAATCACCATAAATTTCTACTTCCTTGGGTTTTAATTCCTCAGAAATTCATAGTAAATTTTGTTAAAGGCCTTTTCAGCATCTATAGAAATAATCGTATGATTATTTATCCCTAGATCTATTATGTTGAATTATATTAATAGACTTGCTAATAACAAATGATCCATGCATTGCTGGCATAAAAGCAAATTGATCATGGTGCAATTTTTTTCCTTTATTGCTAGGCTTAGTTTGCTAACATTTGTTTCAGATTGTTTTTCTTATGTGTTCATGAATGAGATTGAGTTGTAAGTTTCTTTTTTTTTTCTCTGTCCTTGCTGGATTTTGGTAGCAATGTTTTACAGTCTCACAAAATGAATTTGGGAATGTTCCTATTTTTCTGTTTTCTGGAATAGTTTGTGATAAGAATGGACATTTTTTTCTTTTTAATGTTTGGTAGAACTCGCCAATGAAGCCATCTGAGCCTGGAATATTATTTTTTGGTAGATTTCTGACTATTGCTTAATTTCTTTGGTGGTTATAGAATTAGTCATATTTTATTTTTCTTAAATTCACTTTGGAAAGTTTTATTTTTCTAAGAATGTGTCCATTTCGAGTAAATTTGCAAGTGATTCGGCATAAAATTTGTGTATGGTTTTCTGTTGTCTCTTCAATACCTGCAACTTCTGTAGTCCTGTCCCTCTTTTTGTTTCTGGTGCTGATTATTTGTGATTTAGCTTATCAGAGGTTTGTCCACTTTATTACTTTTTTCAAAAAAACAATATTTTATTTTTTGAGAAAGGTCTCGCTTTGTTGCCCAGGCTGGAGTGCAGTGGCATGATCGCAGCTCACCGCTGCCTTGACCTCTGGGCCTCAAGAGACCCTCCCTTCTCAACCTCCCAAGTAGCTGGGACCACAGCTGCACATATCACACCTGTTAATTAAAAAAGAAAAAAATTCTAGGGATGGGGTCTCACTATGTTGGCCAGGCTGGTCCTGAACTCCCAGGCTCAAATGATCCTCCCACCTCAGCCTCTCAAAGTGACGGGATTATGGGCATAAGCCACCACACCTGGCTTTTATTGCTCTTCTATGTCACCATTCTCTATTGATACATAGCAAAGTACCCCAAAATCGCAGGGACTTATAGTAGCAACCATTTTATTTACTCACAATTCTGTGAACCTACAGCTTGAGAAGACTTCAACATCTTGTCCCTGTTCCACATAGTGTCACCTGGGATTGATTTGGTGGATCCCAAATGAGATGTCTGGGGACTTCGTACCGAGACCTGGGTGTCTTCGTGTTCCTCCACTTGGCCTTTGTTTCTGTATGGGAAGTCTAGACTTCTTTACATGGAGACCCAAGTTCCCAAAAGAGCACGAAGCCACAAAGCCTTCTCATGTCCAGGCCCAAAAGTCATTTCTGCTGCTCCTGTGGGTCAATGCAAGTTTCTGGAGTAGCCTAGATTCAAGCTGAAGGAAATAGACTCTGCCTCTTGATAGAGGAATGGGAAAAGTCACGTTGCAAAAGCGCATGTAGGATGAGAGGAAAGGCCGTGGCCATCTTTGGAAGAATATACCATCGTCTATATTGTATGTTTGTTTTCTAGTTCATTTATTTATGTAAATTTATCTTGCTTGGCACTTTTTTTTTTTTTTTTTTTTGAGACAGAGTTTCGCTCTTATTACCCAGGCTGGAGTGCAATGGCACGATCTCAGCTTACCGCAACCTCCGCCTCCTGGGTTCAAGCAATTCTCCTGCCTCAGCCTCCGAGTAGCTGGGACTACAGGCTGCACCACCATGCCCTTGCTTGGCATTTTTAACATGTTCTGAATCTGTGGCTTGATTACTTTCTTCAGTTCTCAAAACTTCTCAACCAGTATCTCTTGAAATGTTGCCTCTACTAGATTGTTTCTGCCTTTCCTTCTGGAATGCCAGCGCAATGTTTGGCCTGCTCATTCCATGTACCTACCATGTCTCTTAACCTCTCTCCCGACTTTACCATCTTTTTGTCTTTCTATACTGCATTCTAAGTAATCTATTATTATACATCTTCTAGTTTATTCATTTTCCTTCAGTTATGTCTAATTTTCTGTTAAACCTGATCATTGAAGATTTTGAAAACTGGTGATTTTATTTTTCAAATCTAGCTTACATTTAGTTTCCAACCAAATTTGTAATTTAAAAAAATAATTTTGGATTCCCATAAAAACTTCAAGTTTGCCTTATTTTTTCAAAACATAGTCATTTTAAGGGCCAGTCACAGTGGCTCTTGCCTGTAATCCCAGCACTTTGGGAGGCCGAGGCAGCCAGATCACCTGAGGTCAGGAGTTTGAGACCAGCCTGGCCAACATGATGAAACCCCATCTCTACTAAAAATACAAAGGTTAGCTGGGCATGGTGGCATGTGCCTGTAGTCCCAGCTACTCAGAAGGTTGAGGCAGGAGAATCGCTTGAACCTGAGAGGCGGAGGTTGCAGTGAGCCGAGATAGCATTGCTGTACTCCAGCCTGGGTGACAGAGTGAGCCTCCATCTCAAAACAAGTCATTTTATAATTTTAAATTTTGATGATTTTTAGTATTCAAAGTCTGATATCTGCTTGTGCTGTTTTGTTTTGTTTTTTTCCTGTTAATTCTTGCTCATAGGTACCTCATTTCTTTATGTACTGTACCTGGTTATTTTTTACTGTATGCTGCTCAGACTCCTTGAAAATGTACTTATGAGATTCTTTGAGGCCTAGGATGAAGGTGAGTGTCTTCAGGGAAGACGTAAGTGTTCATTCAGTTGGGCAGTGGGGATGTTATCATAAACTCATGGTGTGAGGCTCCCTAGAAAAAGCAAGCTCTATGCTAAGCACAGTTCATGCCTAACAGCCTTCCTTTAAGATGGCCTGTGCTATTTCTTCCATTTTACAGATAAGAAAACTGAGAAGCTTGGTAACCTGTCCAAAATCAGCCAGCTAATTAGTACAGGAACCTGAGGTCAGTCCTGAGTTTGGATCCGGAGCCAGCGCCTTCCGCTGCCTTACAATATAATAGAGTTCAAGGGAAGAACCAAATTAGACTTTTATTTAAATGTTTAAATGGACTCAACAAGTAATACATATAAAAAGAGATTCCTGCTTTGAATGTTTTGGCTTATAAAATTGAAATATCATTAACTCAAAACCGCAGTTGGCAAAAGCAATGATTGTATCTAATAAAATACCATTTTAGCTAGAATTTTATTTTCCTGGAATGGGTCAGGAGTTCCTAGAAGATTGTCATGTCTGTGGGAAAAACACTTGTTGCCTTGGTAACGTACGCATGACAGGCCTGTCAATGCAAAACCAGCAGTGGGAGCTGGGTGAACTCAGTGAGGAAAGGATACCTTTTCATTACTAAAACAAGCTAGGCAACATTGGTTTTGCAAGAGCCCATGATTATTCCTGGAAGTTGGCTTCCCTTCTCTTCCTGCAGGAAGTTTTCCCCAACCTTCTAGAAATACTATCTTTTTTTTTTTTTTTTTTTTTTTTTTTTTTAGACAGAGTCTTGCTCTGTTACCAGACTGGAGTGCAGTGACATGATCTTGGCTCACTGCAACCTCCACCTTCAGGGTTCAAGTGATTCTCCCGCCTCAGCCTCCTGAGTAGCTGGGACTACAGGTGCCCACCACCACACCCAACTTGCTGGGGTGTGTGTGTGTGTGTGTGTGTGTGTGTGTGTGTGTGTGTGTGTGTATG
>NW_022436984.1:2175682-2310653 GCF_009761245.1 Sapajus apella
GTGTGTGTGTGTGTGTGTGTGTGTGTGTGTGTGTGTGTGTATTTTTAGTAGAAATGGGATTTCACCATGGTGGTCAGGATGGTCTCGATCTCTTGACCTCGTGATCTGCCTGCCTCAGCCTCCCAAAGTGCTGGGATTACAGGCGTGAGCCACCGCACCTAGTCCTAGAAATACTGTCTTTCTAAATAAGAGTAGGAAGGGATATTTGAGAGCTTCTGGTGGCCCACGTCCTTCAAATTATTGATGCAAGATGGGAGAGAACCTGCTTGGTTCACACACCTAGTTGGTGGCATAGCCATCCTCTAATCTCTGGGGTTAGACTCTACATCCCAATGCCTGCATCCCCACCCCCACCCCTCACTTCAGCTCACACACTCATCTCCAAATGTCTGCTTTGAACAGTGAGCACATGTATGGGGTTTTCTCTAGAGCCTCAGAAGTTCTACTTTCCTGGGATATCATCTGTGCCTTGTAAATTTTTAGGACTTTCTTGTCAATCATCATTTTCGTTAAGTTGCAGTTTTGCTAATGTCAGTTAACTGAGCAGCCTTCTAAAAACCCAAGTTGGGCTGAGCCTGGCTGGTAGCTACTAAACCAAATGTTAAGGAACCCTCTGGGGAGAGAGAACAGATCCGCATAAAATCACCGGAGGAAGAATGAAGCACCAAAATAGGTGCAAGCAGCTGTAATAAAAACGACAGGATTCAGAGAACTAAGAGATGAATGTGGGCTGGAGGAGTCTCCCGTGGGAGGTGAAACTCAATTGCTCACTGAAGGGTGAGTGGGACTGAGATAAACACCAAGGAGCGGAGAGGGCAGGCGAGGGGAGGGCATGGCGTGATGGGTTTGAGGGGCAGGCTGAGCTGGAGTGTGGGGTTGCTGTGGGGCAAAGTGGAGACTTGAGGTAGGACAGTTAAGCCCCAGTGCAAGGAGAGTGGAGATTTTTCAGAGTGCCTTTTAGCTTAAAGAGACTCCTAAAATGATTTAATCCAAATCTTTTATTTTACATTTACAAAAACGAAACTGGTGGAGTGACTGGCCCAAGGTCATGTAGCAAGCCTGGAATTTTAATTCGCTCTAGTGGGAAGTAGGGAGCTATAAAAGGTTCTTTAGCAGGGGAGTGGCATGATGCAAGTGGTATTTTCGGCAAGATGACTCCTCCAGCTCCAGACGTAGAAGGTCATGAGTCAAAAAAGGCATCACCTTGGTGAATAGAGCCCTGGATCATAGGGAGGAGCCCAGCAGGGATTCTGCTGAGCTCTGGGAAAGGTAAATGCTTTTCTTCATGCCTTAGGCCCCCATTTCCTCTTGCATTATTGCTTCTCTGGGATGAGGGGTCATAAGCCTCCCTTCCTTCACACCACATCTTCCCAGTTTTCTCCAGGAGGAGACCTTCCTGATGGTCTCCCTTCCTAAGACTCCCTTCCTGTTGGGGCTCACTGATCAACACACCTGCCCCCATCCAACTTTGAGGAATCCCTGGTCCCATTTGAAGTTCTGGCCCATGGTGGCTGAGGCAAAGCTAAAGCTGCTGCTGATTGTGGAAGATGACAGTGTAGGAGGAGCCAGGGCTCTGGAACCTGCCATTGTCAAGGACTGCTTGTTCATCTTCATCATGGGACTGTCTTCTACAGGTTGCTTCTTCCTGGCTCTGGGTCAGCCTCACTGTCCCTGTCTTAGTCTGTTGTGTGCTGCTATAATACCACAGACTGGGTAATTTATAATGAGCAGAAATGTATAGGCTTGTGGTTCTGGAGGCTGGGAAGTCTAAGATTGAGGGACTGGCATCTGGTCAGGGCCTTCTTGCTGTGGCAGAAGACAAAAGGGCAAGTGAGGGTACAAGAGAGGCAAAAAGGGGCCAAACTCATCCTTTTATAGCAAACCCACTCCCACAATAATGACATTAATCCATCTGTGAGGGCAGAACCCTCATGACCTAATCACCTCTTATAGGTCCCATCTCCTACCATCTCTACATTGGGGATCAAATTTCCAACATGTGAACTTTGGGGGATGCATCCAAACTATAGCAATCCTGTTAGAAAGTTGAGGAAAATGTGATCCAAAAGTAAAGCATCCCCTTGTCTGAGGCCAAGGGCAAAACTATGAGTCAATTGTGAATATGTTATTTCCTGTTGGGACTACTTCCCTCTCTTGGGGCACAGGGTGTATGATATTGGATATCTGTGGGCATCAGGGAATGGAGGCAGGAGAGTGCACTGGTCTCTGCTTGGAATGAGGTCTGTAATTGGTGGTGAGGTCTCTCTGGGACCGTCAGCACAAGAGAGAGTATTTAATGAATTATGCTTTAAGATTTTTCAAACCACCTCAAATGGTTTTTTTTGTAATCAGACTAGAGGTTGTGTCTACCCAAATGTTGTGACATTGGTGATCCTAAATCGTTCTTTGGCCAGCATTCCTCATGGCAAATCTAGAGTGATGGTAATCAGGGCAGCTGGAAATACTGATCTACAGACATGGCAAAACAAAAGATTTCTTCTGGAAACTCTGGATAGAAGATGACACATGTAATAAGTCTTTCTATAACCTTCTTTTAAAAGGACTTTGGTCTCAAGAAAAGTGTACTTGACTAGGTTAAGGAGAATCCAGTTCTACACATGGCTTTCTTAATACCTTGCCAAATGGCCTTTGGCAGGTTTGCTAGTCTCTCTAGATCTAGTAAACAAGATGACCTTGAAGGTCTGTTCACCTCATCTACTCTAGAATTCTGAGACATACATTCAGAAGTCAACCCAAGCTACCTCAGAAGGGTTCTCCAGTCCTCATTCTCACCTTCCACTGGTGGCAGCATGTGATTGCCCAAGCACCACACTGATAGGACGCTGTGCTAACATCCTGTATGCCTTAGAGCACCTGGAACTTTAATGGAGCAGCCAGCCAGGCATGACTCATGGTTTTCTGACTCAGCACCCACAGCTAGTCACATGCAGCACCTGCTCACAGGTCCATGCAGCATCCTACAGTCCCTCTGGGTCACATAGGGTGACAGCTTATAGCCACCCTGTGCAGTGCAGCACCCAGTCAGCCACAGGACCTGCTTATTATTCAGAACCACGCAGGGGATGACACTGGCTGACTTGGGCCCTCACCTTCCAAGCTCACCAGCACAGCTCAGTGCTTAGTGGATAGCAGTGTTGTCCACACCCTTACTGGTGTGATCTGAATGCACTCATGGCTCTCTGAGCCTATAAAAATGCCAGGAGGGTCATAAACCTCGCCCCTAAGGTCACAGTGAGAGCATTACAACTTTTCCAAGAGCCCAAGAATTTAATGTGCACTGAAGAGTGACCTCAGTGCCACATGAGTTGGCCTTGAAAGTCCTCCCCGGTGCCTAGGAGATGCTCCTTCCTTTCATCCAGGGAGACAAGTCACCTCTCCTCTGTGTATGGCGGCCCTCTCTCACTTACACAACCCTTTCCAGTTCTTTGATCCTCATAAAAACCCCATGAAGGAGACAGGGAAGCTAATCTTCTTCCCATTTTATAGATGAGGAAGTCAATATTCAGATAGATTAGATGCTTAATCAAGGTCACGAAATGACTGTAGTCCCTCAAGGAAGAGACAGGGGCTAGAAAATTGTACCCCAGGCACATCATAAGTATATGAACATCAAGGAAATCTATAAATTGAGAGAGCGTGCCCTGCTTTAATTTTGCCTTTGAAATCACCCTACCCATATGTGGCCAGCTGTTGGACTAACACACATTGGGTTTCCTCATAGAGTCAGGCTCCTAACCTTAGAAGCACATGAACATTACTGGAGGGGCTTTTCAAAACCCTGATGCCCAGCATGGCCATGTCCCACCAGGCCAGCCAAATCTGAGTCTCTGCATTTGGGGGCTGGGCAGCAAGTGATGAGCTGAGAGCCACTGCTTCAGAAGGTACCTCCCTAAGGGAGAAGCACGTGATTTTACCTTGCCCAGGCCTGATGCTCCCATGGTGCTTTGTTGATTCCAGACCCCGGTAGTCACAGCTCTGTCCAACTTGGATGACTGATCTCAGCCGAACCTGTTCCTCGGAGCATGCACAAGTGTTTTTCTCTTGCCTTCCCATCAGGATGGAAAAGTACTTGTTTTTTTCCCCTGACTGCCCTGACTCAGGTGGGAGTTTTTCAGAGTTCAAAGCCCTTCACATGTCCATGAGCTTACATTAAAACGACCTTTCAAAAGGGGGAAGTTCCCTTGGGATTCCATAGATTGGGGTTCGATGATGCCACAGTGCTTCAGTAACTTCTTCCACAATGCCTCAGGGTGCTATGGGAACAGGCACTGTACCTGGTGAAAGCAGAGAACTAGAGTGAGGTCCATGTCTCTCCAAGAGTTAGTGAGGCCAGGACGAAGAGGCACCAAGTTTCCCTCTGGATCTTCAGACACTTAACTTTTAGATCCCAGGAACAGCTTTATTGTGACACCCCAGAGTAGTTATGGATGACTCACATCATCAAGGTAAAAACATGAACTCCTGAGCATTTGTTATGTGAAGGAAATCCCAGAATATTGAAGGTGAAAGGATCTGAAAGATGTCTACGCCAACCACATCTCAGACGCTGAAATTATAACTAGCAGTTTCTGAGTTCTTTCTAGGAGTTGGACACTGTGCTGCATGTTCACATGCATTTTGTTTTCATGCAACTCCATGGGGCAGGTATTATCAACCTTACCTCATAGGTGAGGAACGTAAGGCTTGGAGAAGTTGATCAGACCAAGGATTTCCAAGCTCTTAACCTCTGCTTGGTGTATGTGCCACATGTTCACGATCCCCAGCCTCTGCTTGGACCAGTGCCCCGGCAGCCCATTCTTGTTTGGGTAGCTCCAGCTACTCTGCCAAGGGGCAACTTGCTTCTACTGGTCTAGTCCTGGTTTGAGAGCCACATACAGTGGCTCCAGTGGAACAAGGCTAGCCCACTTGGCATCCGACCTATCGGATCCTGAAGGAAGTTCTCATACACCCTCCTCAGCTTCTGTTTAAATATAATATCTATGTTTCAGTGCACCCTACTTACTGTGTTCTTTACTCCTGACTTTGTTTTGAGGCAGAGTCTCACTCTATCACGCAGGCTGGAGGGCAGTGATGTGATCACAACTCATTGCAACCTCAAACTCCTGAGCTCAAGTGATCCTCCCGAGTAGCTGGGACTACAGGCACGTATCACTACACTCAGATTATTCAGTGTGTGTGTGTGTTTTTCTTTTCTTTCTTTCTTTTTTTTTTTTTTTTTTTTTTTTTTTTTTTTTTTTTTTTGGAGCGACAGGGTTTCACCATGTTGCTCAGGCTGGTTTCGAATTCCTGGACTGAAGTAATCCTTCCGCCTCAGTCTCTCAAAGCATTGAGACTACAAGCCTGAGCCACCGTGCCTGGCCTTCTCCTGATTTCTTGCCTCCTTTAGGATTAAGTATTTTTACTGTTCAGGTTTCACCACCCCAGCCTGGCCAACGCTAGCTTATGGATTATATATTTTTTATCATTATTTTGGTGTTTAAGGTGATAACATGCACCCTTGATTATTAAAGTCTAATATAAATCAGTACTTTTACCACTTCCCAGACAAGGGGAAAACCTTATGACAGTTTAATTCCATTTATTCCATCCAAATCTGTCCACAAAGCAATTTGTTTCGTGTCTTTTAGACTCCAAAATATTTTTATCTATATTAGGGTTGACAAACTTTTTCCACAAAGGGAAAGGTTATAAATGTTTGAAATTTATGAGTCACATATATATTCTATCACATTATTTTGTGTTTTTTCTAATAACCCTTTAAAAATGTAAGAATGATTCTTATCTAGAGGTTCATATAAAAACAGGCATGGGCAGATTTGACTTATGGGCCATAGTTTACTGTTCTCCAGTTTATACAGCAAATATTATTTTGGGTTTACCTACATAGTTATTCTTTCTGTACTTCATTCCTTTTTTACATCATCGAGGTCCCAACTCGGATCGTTTTCCTTTTGGCATTTTGCCTGTTACTCCACTGCCCTTTGGTTTCAGATGAAAAGTCAGTCTGATCATAATATTGGTCTCCTGTACTTGAGTTTTCCTCCTCCTGTTTTCAAATTATTTTCTCTGGTTTTAGAACTACATTATAGTTGATGTGTCTAAGTCAGATTCTCCGTACTTATCCTACTCAACATACTTTCAGCTTGTTGGATCTGTGGTTTAATATTTTTTCATCAAATGTGGGAGGTTTGGGAAGTTTTTAGCCATTTTATTTTATTTTATTTTATTTTATTTTATTTTATTTTTGAAACAGAGCTTCACTCTGTTGCCCAGGCTGGAGTGCAGTGATACAATCTCTGCTCACTGCAATCTCAGCCTCCCGGGTTCAAGCAATTCTCCTGTCTCAGCCTCCAAAGTAGGTGGGATTAGAGGTGCCCACCACCACGCCTAGCTAATTTTTCTTGTTGTGGTTGTTGGTTTTGTTTGTTTGTTTAGTAGAGATGAGGTTTCACCATGTTGGCCAGGCTGGCCTCGAACTCCTTACCTCAGGTGATCCACCTGCCTCAGCCTTGCCTTTTTATCTTTAAATCATTTTCTGCTCCCCCCCCCCCCGCCCCATATCTCTCTCTTCTTTTTCTGGGGCTCATATTACATGTATGTTTGTATGTTTGACACTGTCCACTGATCTGTGAGCTTCTGTTTTTCTTCACTCTCTTTTCCTTTGTATTTTTTAGAAATATACTTACTATCTTTAAGTTTACTGATCTTCTATTCTGTCATCTCAAGCCTGCTACTGAGCCCACCTAGTGAATCTTTTGTTTCAGTTATTATACTTCTCAACTCTAGAATTTCCATTTTATATCACTTCTATTTGTTGTCATTGTCTTCATGTTTTTATTTAATTCTTCACATACACATAATAGCTGCTTTGAAGACTTTGCCTGTGAAATCCAGCATCTGTGTCATCTCAGTTAGTTTTCATTGTTTTTTTCTTCATCTGGACTCATGTTTCAACGTCAAAGCATGCCTAGTAAGTTTTGTTTGAAGACTAGACATATTTGATTAAATGTAGCAATTCTGGATTCTGTTTTATTTTCCTGAGGGTCATCAGTTTTTTTAATAACTTGTCTGGATTTAAATTGTGGAATCTGTCTCTCTTGTTGTGTGCAGCTAGCCACTGATGTTTTTGCTCAGTCAGTCTCTCTCTCTCTCTCTCTCCTCTCTCTCATGCTTGGCATCCTAGGAGTCACCCCTGAGTCTGCATGATTTACTGGTCAGTCAATGATTTGGACAGAGGTTGTGCTCAAATACCTTGAGACCATAAGGTTCTGTTGCTTCCTGTGTGTGTAGGTTAGAGAATGAGCACAAAGTGATAGCCAATTCGTAAGTCTCTCTTGGTTTTAGATTTATATGCAGCTCTTTTAGTCTTCCTGGCACATATGTCAATTTCCAGTTACTTGGGGATATGTGAGGAGCACATCTCAGTACTTCTTATTTTCTAGATTGCCCCATTAAATTTCTCATTGGACCACCTCTTGCTCTAACTGGGTATAAAACATAGAGCTAGCAAAATTGTGAATTTCCTTCATTTATTTCCATGTTAGTCTACTGCTTTTTGCTAATCTGTTTGTTGTGTTTTTAAATTTTCTCTTGGCTTTGGTTTATTTAGTGTTGTCTCCTGATAATTTTTTAATGGAAAGCTAGGCATTGTATATAAAATATTAGATAATTTTCATGCTCTTGCTAGTAGTATTTTCATAAAGGTTTTCCTTTTGCTTTTGGCAGGCAGGCAGGTAGGAACAGATCACTTTTATCTAATCAGGAATCAAACTGATTCAAGTCTGGTCTTTAGACTTTTACAGATCAGCTCCTTTCCAGTTTATCCCTACTCCAAAGGTCTTACTGTTTTAAGTCCCACTTGAAAGCCTGGGATATTCATGAGGGTCCCTCCTCCTCGATGGGTGCTGAACTTAATGTTTTCCCTCAGTTTCATTACACTGCTTGAAGCTCTGTGGTATCTTAACCCCTCGGCTGCTGATTTCTGTTGCTCATGATTTGACAAATGCTTCAAGGGTAAAATATCAAATGCTGGGCCTAGTCTCTGCACATATTTTCTCTTTGGGGTTCTGATTCCTCAAATTTTTGCTTTTATAATTCTCAACACACACACACACACACACACACACACACACACACACACACACAGAAAGAGGATGTGGGAGTGCATAGCAGAATGCAAGAGTGTAGCAGAAAAAGATAAAAGACCCAGAAGATTCCATAACAGTTGCAGGAAAAGATGTGGGATCCATATATTGTCTTCAGAAACATCCTCTTTTGAGCCCCCATTAAAACTTTAAATCCCGGAGTCAGCAGTAAACTCTGGACCCAGCCCCAACCCTCTAAACAATATTTAAAACTTTTGCTGCTGTAAAATTATACTAATGATGCCGTCTGTTTTCCTGGATTGTTTTGATAATGAAATGAGAGCGTCTTTCATCATAATTAACATATCTCAACATACACTCTGTACAGACATTGGGTTAGAGCTTCTGTTTTAATTCATCTTTTTAAACTTTATAATAGAGTGCTGAGTATATTAGCTGTCATAAAATTTATTTTTTAGAATACTACTATTTAAAGAAGAGGTCCAAAAGCTTTTGAAGAGTGATTTTCTTTTAATTAAAAAATTGTTGTTGCAGCGCCATTTGTTGAAAAGACTGTCTTTTCTCTGTAATAGTGCCTTTGGTCCATAGTCACAGATCTGTTGACTGTTTATGTGGGTTTATTTCTGGTCTCTCTATTCTGTCTCCTTGATCTAGTTGTTTATTCTTTTGTCAGTCACACTGTCTTGATCACAGTAGCATTAGAGTCAATTCTGAAGTTGGATAATATCAGTCTTCTAACTTTGTTTTTCAATATCATGTTGGCTCTTCTGGGTCATTTGCCTCTTCGTATAAATTTTAGAATCAGTTTCCTGATACTCACAAAGGTTTCTACATTTTTTAATGGTTGCAAAAAATAAAAAGAAGAATATTTTGTGATGTATGAAAATTATGTGGAATTCAAACTTCAGTCACCCTAAAGTTAATTTGTTTACATATTGTTCATGGCTGCATTCACACTGCAACAGCAGTTGAGTAGTTTCAGTAGAGACTATATGGGGAGTGAAATCTAAAATATTGACTCTCTGGCCCTTTGCAGAAAAAGTCTACGGCCCTGGTCTAGACCTTGGACATGTGGCTTACACTTGTTGGTTAGAAGCGTGGCTTGTGGAGTAGGATGAGCCACGCTGCCTGTTTACAAACCCCACTGTTATCATTTGCTGGCAATGCCACCTTTTTTTATTTTTATTTTTTATTTGTTACAGATGGGTTCTCATTATGTTGCCCAGGCTGGTCTCAAACTCCTGAGCTCAAGCAATCCTTCCATCTCCACTTCTCAAAGTGCTGGGATTACAGGCATGAGCCACCACGCCTTGCCACCTTTAAAACGCCACTTAACCTTTTTGAGCCTCAGTTTTCCATCTGTAAAGTGGGGATGATGGTATATTTCTCATAAAGTTGTCATGAGAATGAAATGAATTAGTTCACATAAGTGCTTAGAACAGTGCCTGGCTCATAGAAGCTGTATTTGTGTTGGCTACCATTTATATTTCTATCCTGGCTTAGAAAGAAAATTACCAAAATAGTCTTAAATCTCCGCCCTGCTAACTCCTCTATCCCACTCCCCCTGGAGTGACGATCATCTTAAATTACTCCTTGAAATCATCTCTTCAAAGACTGGTCACAGCTCCCTGTTGCTCACGGACTAGCCTGGCATTTGTGGCCCCCAGCCCAGCCACCATCTGTCTATGCAGCCTGTGCAGCCTCTTCCCCGCTGCCCACCACTTCCCTGGCCTCCAGTTACAAACCCCTGCTCCGGCTTTTTCCAGGGCTTTGTGTTTTTCCATGCCTCTATGCCTTCCCATCCTGTGGCCCTTTCTGCCCAGAAAGCTTGCTTCTGGGAATTTCAAGGGGATCTGGGGGCAGGTTCCAGTCAGCATTCCTTGTGCAAGTGCTAAGGTGGAAATCAGTGCCTGATCTCACAGTGGGCACAAAATGGAAATATACTGTCGTTCCTCATGAAGCTCTAGATAAATTATTTTCAGGGTCAAAAAGTAAAGCTGCAGAAGAAGGCTGTGGTGGAAAAGAGATCAAGCCCTCTTGCCCAAGCCGGGCTTCCTTTTGGCATTGCTAATGTTGTTTGTGGTTCTTGTATAGCATGCTCTTATAAGGAGTTAGTCAGGGGGCCTTACTAACATTAATGATATCAGTATCATTAATGTATCACGTACCTATTAAAATAAGCATCAGAATTACATAACAACCTTAAAAATGCTCATGATACGTCAAAGGAAGTTTGCAGGATACAAATTTGCATGCACACAGATTATAACTGAATAAAACGTGTCTGTTCATGGTCATGAAAAAATGAGCAAACAAAATCACTTGTGATGTAAGAGTAGTAGCATTGTGGGTGTTTTTTCCCCTCTTTAAACTTAAGGTGCTGTTAATTTTTAAATACTATAATTTGTGTAGTTAAAAAACATGGGATCAGGAGTTCAAGAACAGCCTGGCTAATGTGGTGAAACCCCGTCTCTACTACAAAACCAAAAATTAGCTGCACGTGATGGTGCATGCCTGTAATCCCAGCTACTCGGGAGGCTGAGGCAGGAGAATTGCCTATACCCAGGAGGCAGAGGTTGCAGTGAGCCGAGACCGTGTCACCATACTCCAGCCTGGGGGACAAGAGTGAAACTCTGTCTCAAAAAAAAAAAAAAAAAAAAAAAGAAAGAAACAAAATGGGAAAACTTGTCTATGTGTACGCTTAAAATTAACCTAATTTATTGGATGTCAATTATATTTTTAAAAAGTAAAAAATAAGTGTTTTTAAAGACTGGCCAAAAGTAAGCTGGGACAAGGACAGTGTCTTTGCCATCTCCCTGCCTGCCTTTTCTTCCCCCTGTGCCTCACGTAAGGCAAGACCCCTAGAAACAGCTCCTGTCCAGGAACTGAATACAGTCATGGCTGTTAGGAATCCTGTGATTAGCTCTTTTCCCAAGGTCACATCATCCTTCTGACTATTTTACAAGGTCCTTTGCCTTCCCTGCTTTGTCCTGGGTCTGCAGCAACAATAACTATTTAACCGACATTACCTTCTTCGTGGGTTCTGCCCTTTGCTAAGGAGCCAGCAAAGCAATCTGTGGTAATGTGCTTGTGCATGAGAGAATGTTATTGCTGACCCCTCCCAGATAACACTTCTGCTTTTCAACCTGGGGATTCTGCCCTAATGGGTTGTTCATGGAAGCACGATGTCCCAAACAATGGAGGGGATAGCCGGACAAATGGAATCTGGGCTTCCCTAACACAAGGGGTAGCACTGAGCTGAGCACATAGATATGGCTGGCAGGAGGGGCATAAAAGCTACAAATTTTTGAGTGGGAGTAAATTCCAGCTAAATAACTTGAACTATTTTTGCTTTCTTTCAGGGATTCCCCAGATCCATACCTCTCCCAGCAAGAATACACTGGAAGGGCAGTCATGGCCAGAGGTGAGGGCTTTGCCTGGTGGGAGGTAGGGAGAGGGGTGTGTGTGTGTGTGTGTGTGTGTGTGTGTGTGTGTGTGTGTGTGTTTTCCTTGTAGTGGGTAAACCCAAGTTTTGGTGCAAGTTGACAAGCCCCTTCCTGAGGCCTTGAGGGAATGGGCTGGATGAACCGCTTTCCTCATGGACAGCTGGACTGTCCGGCAGAGTGTGGTATCCTGGAATTTGGAGCCCATCATCCCTGCAGACTGAGTGTGCGGTTCCCAGAAGTGTCCAGAAGGAGTTATAAATGGGCTTGTTATCTCGGTGAACCTTGAAGCAGATGCTGGGAGTTATCTGAAGGAATCTGGGTGAGGTCTTCCCAGAACATCCATAAGATAAGGGCTGAGAGTAAATGCTGTGGTTTCTTACTGTAATCAGTACTTCAAGAGAAACTGTGTCTTCTTGTGATGTGAGACGTCCTCAGGCACCTCATTTACTGCATGTTTTCCCTATGGAAGTATTTCCCCCCCTTCCACTCTCAGTTTTGGGGGGAAAAGACACAGTCTGCCTTTCCAGAGCCTTCTATGTGATTCACAAAAGCAGAAGCTACTCTGGTCTCAGTACCAGCAGCTGAGGAGGTCCAGGTAGTCTTGAGGACCTGAGCACTGGTCACCAAGTCCTTCCTCTGGGCTCAGGACACTCTGATCTGGTAGGAACATGAGAGTCTCCCAGTTTCAAGTGTACCCAGTTTTTGGCAACAAATAAACATAATGTGTCATATACTTAGTTTTGTATAAGTTATCAAATTAAAAGATGGAAAGTAGGTAAATATAACATGGAATATGAAATAAATGTAGCATGAGATTATTTTTTCTTGCTTTAGTCTAGGTATCCTGGGCCTTTCTTAATAACTTATTTTCAGTGGTAAAATATGAACAAACAAAAGTTATTTTAACCACATCTGAGTGCACAATTCGGTAGCATTAAGTACATTTACATTACTGTGCAACCATTACCACCATCCATTTCTAGAACTTTCTTTTTTTGGACAGAGTCTTGCTCTATTGACCAGGCTGGAGGGCAGTGGCATGATCTCAGCTCACTGCAACCTCTCCTTCCTGGGTTCAAGCAATTCTTGTGCCTCAGCATCCCGAGTAACTGGGATTATAGGCACGTACTGCCATGCCTGGCTAATTTTTGTATTTTTAGTAGAGATGAGGTTTTGCCATGTTAGCCAGGCTGGTCTCAAACTCCTGATCTCAAGTGATCTCCTATCTCAGCCTCCCAAAGTGTTGGGATTATAGGCGTGAGCCACCGTGTCTGGCCCCATTTCTAGAACTTTCTCATTCTTCTTCATCTTTCCTCTCTCTCTGCTTCACTGTTCTGAGGCATTCTTGCATGCCACCTGTTAAAGTCATTGTCAATAGACTTATGTCCCCTTTTACTAGATGAACTGGGTATGGGGTTAGGAGAACATGACTATGGACAATTGTTGTTTCTAGATTTTGAGACTAGATAGAACATGATCATTTCTACACCAAGTTTTCAGGACCTGCAATATTTCTATACATGGCAGCTGATGTTTCTGATGTTCGGTTGCAGTTGCAGACCCTGAAGAATTTTCCATTCCCGTGCAACCCAAATAACTTAGGAGTGAATGTGCCTTCTAAATCAGGTATGTGACCCTTGGCCATGAGCGGGAAAAGCCTCTTTGAGGTAGCCAGCAGGCTCCAGCCCTATTCCTCTTGCACCTGTTGGCCATGCAATTTCCCCTCTTCCTTATCCTCAATCCCTCAGTGTGACAGATGACTTCACAGTCATCTGTCATAATTCCACAGTGGCTTGCTTGGGTGAGGTTGATCTCCAAAATCTTGCCGCCCAGTGGATGGATGGTGTTGTGGGAACTGTGAGTTAGAGCCTGGCCACTCAGGTGGCTTCCCTATTCCTGTAATGTAGCACAACAGCAGCTCACGACCTTTTTCCCTGCAATGGGCTGGGTTTGTCTAAAGACCCAGATGCTATGAATTCTCTTGAGTGGCTTCTTCCCTGGCTTTATCATATTGAAAGGCTGCACTACAGACCATACTTAATAGATTTATAGTTGCAATATTCTACTTTGACTGGGGTTTCCAGTTAAGCATGCTGTTTTTACTGTTATATAAGGACTTTAGGTTGAAAAAGAAATTGATGCCCTTTTCAGGAAATGTCTTCTTTAGGTGGCTTACATTTAAATGCTCTGTAACATGACCAGGGAGTATGATCAGTGATTTCTAGAGAGACTTTGTTGCTAAAAATGCCAGTGAGCCAAGGTCCAGGTGACTTCCTTGCATGGCATTTACAGACAGCTTGCATCAGATATGGAGGTGTGTTCACAGGCTTTGAATGCTATTCTCTGGCAATCTTCAAGCTAAAGTGATCCTTTTGGTATCCAGGTGGTTTTAATCTTAATGTGATGTCCTCTTATTAATGGTGGCCCAGAAATGCAAGGCTCTGGGACAGAAGGAAGTGAGAGGCAAAATGGGGTCCAGGAGAGGGGGAAAATGAGGGCCATGAGTGACCTTCCACCGGTCACCTGTTTAGACACCCCAAGTCCAGATAACAGTGTGGCTCCCAGAGGGGAGACAGCATCTTTTACACAGGATTCCTAGAGTTCCCAGGCACTGCATGGTCTTTGATATTATACTCTGTGGCCAATAGACTGGACCTCCACAGCTTTCCGGGGACTGTGGAATGCGGTGTCCTCTCCCATATGGCATCCTTGGCTGACATCATGGGGAATGTAGATCTGACCTTCCTATATGGGTTCTTGTCTCCACAGTTCACTCTCTGAAGCCTCCTGATATTAAATTTGTGGCAGCCATTGGCAATCTGGAAATTGTGAGTATTTGAAGTAGCTTGGAGTAGGAGACAGAGTTTGGTACTGATGATCCTCTGAATGGGCTCCTGGTAATTGGGCAGAATGTTTCATTTGGGCGAGAATATTATATGAACTGTATACATCCAGGAGATTGAATCTTTTTATTTTTTTAAATCGAATGCCTCTCTACATCAAGGTGAAGAAACTTTTGGAGTTTCTCATTAATAAACTAAATCCATTAATTAACTCAAAGATTACAGAAAATTCTAAAAGTAATCTTTTAAACTTTATAAAACAATTTTCTTACCTGCTTTGTAAATCTTTAAAAATACACCAATCTTTGTAAACTTTTAAAATTTTGTTTGCAATTGTGGTAAATACATATAACACAAAATTTACCATCTTTGAGGGTATAGTTCACTAGTGTTAAGTATATTCACATCATTGTGCAGCCAACCTCCAGAGTTTTTTCATTTTGCAAAACTAAAACACTCCACCCATGAAATAACATCTCATTCTCCTCTTCTCTTAGTCCCTGGCAACTACCATACTACTTTCTCTCTCTCTATTTTGGTAACTCTAGGACCTTATATAAGTGAAATTGGCTGGGCGTGATGGCTCACGCCAGTAATCCCAGCACTTTGGGAGGCCAAAGTGGGCAGCTCACCTAAGGTCGGGAGTTCAAGACCAGCCTGGCCAACATGGTGAAACCCCATCTCTACTAAAAATACAAAAAAATTTAGCTGGTGTGGTGGTGGGTGCCTGTAATTCCAGCTACTGAGGTGGCTGAGGCAGGAGAATTACTTGAACCCGAGAGGAGGAGGTTGTAGTGAGCTGAGATCATGCCATTGTACTCCAGCCTGGGCGACAGAGTGAGACTCAAAAACAATAATAAATAAAATCATATACTTATGTTTTATGTAAGTGAACTCACACAGTATTTGTCTTTTTGTGACTGGCTTCACTCAGCATAATGTCCTTGGAGTGCATCCATTGCCAGATTTCCCTTCCTTTCTTAAGGATGAATGACATTTCCTTGTATATCTATATCAGATTTCCTTTATTCCGCCATCTGTCAGTGGACACTTGGGTTGCTTAACCTTCTGGCTATTGCAAGCAATGCTGCTATGAATGAACCTGGGTGTACAAATATCGTTTAAGTCCCAGCTTTCATTTCTTTTGGGTATATACACCCAGGCGTGGGATTGCTGGATCATATAATAATTCTGTTATTTAAACTTTTTGAGAAATCGCCATACTGTTTTCCACGGTGACTACACTATTTTACATTCCCACCAACAGTGCACAAGAATTCTTATTTCTCCACATCCTCACCAATGCCTGTTTTCTGGGGTGGGTTAGTTGGTTGGTTGTTAATAGTAGGCATCCTAACGGGTATGAGGTGATGTCTCATGGTGGTTTTGATTTGCATTTCCCTGATGATTAGTATATTCAGTGTCTTTTCATACATTTGTTGTTAATAAATGCTAAGTGGTATATGTTATATGGTCAAATAAGGGAGAAAGAAAGACAAAGAGAAGAGAAAGGGATCTGGAGAGAAGGTTGGAGAGCAGAGGAGAATGTCGGCATTTCCCCACAGCCCTCCTCCTTGTCTTAGCTAAGCTCCGCAGCCTTGCTGTCCCCAGTTGTAGCAGCCCAGCTGGACAGAGTGCTTCTTTATCAGTCTCCACTCTGCCCAGAGCCTGACCACGCCTCCCATACCCTGACAAACAGGACACTCTCCTCACTCCCCCAGAGTCTACCTCCCAACACCACCTCCCAGAATTCCTCAGCCCCTCCCCTCGTAGCTGCAAGCCCCAGCTCACCACTCCATGCACGATGCCAGTGCACTAACGTCCGCAGACCCTGGACCTGTCTTCCACCATCTTCTCTTCTCAACCAGTTTCTACCTCTCTGGAACTTGTCCTGGACTCCCTGCCTAGACAGTGTTGGCCCCGCCATATCTATCAATGCCACCTCTGCTAGAACCTTACCCTGATCACAGTTGTAAGTGGGGGAAATGGGCATAGCAGGAAGAAGAATGAGGAGGTGACGGTGTGTCAAGGTAGAGACTGAGCCTTAGGAAACCCACCATGGGCCCCCTGAAAGCAGGCAGAGCTCCCCACCCACATTCTCTTTTGTCTATGCTGGTGGTCTTTAAATTGCACTTGTGACTGTGCATGTTGGTCAGGGTAAGGGTGGAGGGTTACCCTTGACAAGAGAGGTGAAATCAGAGACAGAAATAAGTGAGAACAGAGTTTTTGTGTCCCAGATAGCAGACTGACGTTGCTACACCTGTGTGTCTGTGCACACTGATACTGACATCCCGGAGTCCAGGATGTGGGACGTGCTGGCTCAGGAATCTTGGGTCCCTCTACCTGGGCAGGGAAATCTCCACCAAGCGTCGGGCCTCTAACTTTAAACCCATCAGCGACTTGTACCCCTTGGTCTCATCTCAGAAAGAACTCTTTATCCATGAATTATTCAGGGCTGACAGCTCCTGTTGCCACTCATTGCCCGCATCTCAGGAAGACGGCTCCATCAGGATGATCTCCCAGCCCCAGAATCATAGTCTGTATGCTGGCAGGTGCCTCAACCTTCAGGGTAAAGCCTGAAAGCACCGTTCCTTGCAAGCCCCCTTCCTCTGTCCTGAGAGACAGATGGCCATCATGAACTTACCTGGGATGTGTATTTTAAAAGCCAGACCAGGGCAAAAGAATGGAAGACAGTGAATTTAAAAAGAAAAAAGTCCATAGTGCTGATACTTCTGCCTTGAGTGCCTGGAGCCTTTTGTAACGAAGGTACAAGACTTCTTTGGGACTACAACCAGCTTTTGTTTAATTGCTATAGATTACAGCCACGTACCCCCTTTTCCTTGTAGAACTTCAAAAGTCAGTTATGTAAGTGTTTTTAGAAGTTATGCAAATAACTTGTTGATACACGTTATGATACACGTTCAATGTAAGAAAAAACAGATGTATGCACAATAGAAGACCCTGTTCACGTCGTTTATTCCTCTGCCTCAACAAACACACACGTACACACACGTATACATTCTCACTCATTCTTCAATGTACTGTACAGCAATACATAGGGACACACGGTATATATAAAACCTAAATGGGATCACACTGCAATATCCTATCTGCAAGGTTTTTTTTTTTTTTTTTTCTAACTTAGTGTCATAGACAATTTTCCTTGCCAAGGAGGTTACAATTCACTCTATAAAATTTCTTGAGGGTAGAGCCTGTGTCTTATTTAGCTTTGCAGCCCCAGAGTCACAGTAACTGCCACAAGGCAGGCATTCAGCAAATGAAGAGTGTGGAGGGAAAGTGGCTTGCAGTGGGTACAGTGGGGACGTGGGAGTTGGCTGGGTTAGCCGCAGCCTTCCCCTTCTGTGGCTGCCCTCGGAGCTCTTCCCCCACCCCCTCTCCTGGCCTGGTTCCTCTTATTCTCTCCTCTTTCCTCCCAGCATCTCTCTTTACCACCCTCTCCTCCGATCAAGTTCATTTGGGAGGGGGGAGATCTATCAGTTAATGAATTACCACAAGCAAATCGGTGGTCCTAACTGATGCTCTGTCTTTCATTGAATCAGCTGCCAACATTGAAATCAGATTTCAGATGTTCACATTTCCAGTTCCTCTTGAAAAATGACTCTGGGGGGTGCTCCGTGTGCTTGGGCCCAGGCTGTCCAATTTGCCATATCCCTAGGAGGCCTGCTTCCCCCATTACCTAACCTGTCGGGCATCTTTTAAAGTAACCCCTGACTTGCATCTTAGTGTGATTTTTTGTTTGTCTCCCTGGGAGATTTAGCTTCTCTCTTATTGAGGAGCAAAGGATGCTGTCTCCAATTAGTGGGATTTCCCAGTCCGCCTGTCCTACCTGGAGAGCTGCAGAGATGTGACCCAGGTCTATAGGCGGGTGCTGGTTGTGGCAGGGTGGTCAGGACAGACGGGCCCTTTAAAGGGAAGTGGTACAGGCTGGAGTGGGTGATGTGGCATAGCTGTCTGCCTGTCGCCACCACACCCGGAGATGCTGTCTTCTAGGAATTTTGAGAGATAAAATTGACATCAGAAACTGAGAAAATAATACAACCAAGGAGAGCTAAGATTTGCTGAATATTTTATACGTTCTGGGCATGACTCCAAGCTTTCTGGGAGCTTGCAAAGGACATGATTCCCAGGCGAATTACTGTGGTCTCAAATCTAGTCCTAGACTTAGGAACTTCAGCAGAGAGCTGATGTCCTGTGTTGCCCAGCAGTTTACCAAGGGCGAAACCGGAAACTTACCTCGTTCATCCCAAAAATATGGATTTAGCGTATATTTATCGAATACTTAAAACATGTCCAGGCACTGTTCTAGGTCCAAGGAACATAGTCAAGTTTAAAATGGACACACTCCTGCCTTCATGGCTCTCATGGTCTAGTCAGGGGAGAGAAACAACAAAATAAATTCTAGATTTTGGGGTGTCATAATAAAACAATCCTTTGTTTCTGCGGAGAAGGTTAGTATGACTTTAGATGGCATTCAAATCTAAGCCAAGGGAACCATTCCACACCTTCTGTCGCTCCAAGGTCTGACAAACACGCTGCAGAGGAAGCCAAAGGTTTTACTCCCTGCAGAAGGAGCCTTTGTCTTTCTCCACAGGTTCTATTTTTTGTTGTTTGTTTGTTTTTGAGACAGGGTCTCATTCTCTTGCCCAGACTGGAGTGCAGTGGTGCCATCTTGGCTCATTGCAACCTCTGCCTCCTGGGTTCAAGCGAATCTCTTGCCTCAGCCTCCCAAGTAGCTGGGATTATAGGCACATACCACACACCTGGCTAATTTTTGTATTTTTTTTAGTAGAGAGGGGGTTTTGTCATATCGGCAGGCTGGTCTCAAACTCCTGACCTCAAGGGATCCTCCAGCCTCAGCCTCCCAAAGTGCTGGGATTACAGGCGAGAGCCACCAACCCTGGCCTTGTAGGTTCCCTCTGATTGGCAGGAGTGGGAGTTCTGCCAGGCAGCTTGGGGTCTCACTATAAGAGGTTCTGCCTCCTCCCCTGGCTGTGTGTTAACACTGAATATCTTTTCCAGCCTCCAGACCCAGACCCAGGGACAGGCGATCTGGAGAAGCAACAGTGGTAACTATCCTGAAACCACGGAGAGCAGAAAGGAGCCTGGAGATGCTCCCATCTAATCTCCTTGCTTTATTGATGGGAAACATTGGGGGCCAGGGAGGCTCAGTGCCTTGCTCAGGGCTGCCCTCTGAGAAGGTGGCAGAGAAGCTCCCAGAACCCAGCCTCCTGGTTCAACCTTCCCTGCGCCTGAGAATCCAGTGGGTCCTTGGGGTGAATGAGGAGAAGTGGGAAAGGCTAATAGATGGAGTTCTTGTTTCTCCCCACCAGGTCTCCTTGCCCTGCTCTTGGGGAACCATGCAGGGTTGGGGCGAATGAGAGCGGGCTGGAGGAGCAGAGAAGGGTCCAGAGAGAGCTGTTTTCCCCATTTTGGCTACTCCATGGCCGCTTGAGCTGTGCCTCTAACCTCAGGAAGAATAATCCCAGAACCAGAGCCAGGCTAGGCCAAAGACTGCTATGAAATAGACCACAGCCAAGGGGAAGGGCTGTCAGCAGGTGACAAATGCAGCCTCATGCTCACATGCCTGCTTCTACCTGCAGGACTGAAGAAAGGCCACAGCGTGTGTGTGTGGAAATCATGACAGGTGAGTTCTGGTTTTCATGGCCAGATTTCAGAGTGCCCCTCCCTCCCAACACAGCAGCATCCTCTTTCATAAGGAGAATGGACTTTAGCAGCCACTTTTTCACCGGAGCCCAGGAGAAAGGGAGGCTGTCCTAAGAGCACAGATGAGGAAGCCAGGATGTGAAAAGTCACATACCCTGAATGGAGGTGTGAGAAATGGATCCAGGGTCTCTGGGCAAAGAGAGGCCCTTGGGCATTGGGTTAAGATATGAGAACACAGGAGAGGGGTTAGGGACCAGGTGGAGTGGGTATCTGGGCCAGAGTCCTAAGGTTCCTGTACCCCCAGACCCAGGGCTAGACTTCATCTAGGGAAAATGTCCATGGTTCACTCCTCTCACCCAAGGAGAGGACCCAGCCGAATTTTCAGTCTATCTTATTCTGTAATATCTCCCTTGCTTGTAAAAATACAAGACATCAATTGAGTTCAGGCAAATGAAATAAAAATAAATAAAAGTCAACTACAATCTTGCTATCTAGAGATAATTATTGTTAGCATTTTGGCCTTTTGATTTACAAATGTGCTTATGAATAAACCATCATAATTGAGTTTTTTTAAATTTAATATCATATTTCTTATAATTCTTTCAAGTCATCCTAAAGCTCCTTAATGGCAGCTGGCTCAGCTTGGTGTGATGTTAGTCTCCTATGCTTGGTGCTCATAAATCAGGAATAAGGGAAACCGCTTCACTGTGCATATTAGAGCAAGAGACGTAGCCTACAACGCAAGCACTCTGCTGAACTGATGCTCCTGGGAAGGAACAAACAAGTCGGGCAGCTAGTGCTGTCAATTCAGCCTGTGAATTTAAAGGAGGGGCCTGTGAACTGTTAGGTTCCCTGGAAAGCAGAGGGGTGAACAGGACGTTGGCCCTGCCTTCAGAACTCATGGTCCAGCAGGGAAGGTTGAGCCTGGTGGTTCAGCCCTCCCAGATCTGATTGACAGGTGAGAGGATGTTAGTGGCCAAAGCCATAGGCAGGAGGGTCCCCTTGGAGAGGATCAAAGGGCTCTGAAAGAGGAGGCCTGTTACCAACTCCGTGGTATCACCCCTGTGCCTGGGCTTGGCTCTGTTGGTCTTTAAGTGGTAGGAAAAAAGAAGTGGGTGTTTGGGGGTGTCTGGGAAGATGGAATATGGTTTAGACCCTGAAGCCACACAGGCAGCTGCTGCTTTGCCTAATTTCTCAGTTTGTCTCAAGTTTTCCTGCCAATTTGCCCTATAACAAGACTGACTGCCCCTCTCTAAGCAGAGCGGCCAGGAAGCCCAGCAGGCGAGAGGTGCCATAGAAAGCAAGTGTGAGGGCAGATCTCGCTTCTGAAGCCCTCGGAGGCAGGCCTTACTCCAGCCTACCCAATGGGGAAGGATGGAGGAGGGCAAACTGCAGCTGCAAGCTTGGCTGGGCGGCTGGACCAGCAGGAGGAGCAGGTCTTCCCCGAAGAAAGTGCTCTGGGGACATCCAGGCCTGAGCAGCGTGAGATGGGGCTGGCTCGGGCTCAGCCCGCCTGACCGTCAGTCTCAGAACTTTAGAGCCCTCCCGATCTTTGAGATCTCCAAACCTAGCCATGCTGTCACCCACCATGGCCATTTTGCAGGTGGGAAACCTGAGTATCAGGGAGGTAAGTGGACTTTCCTGAGGCTATGTGTTCAGTAAGTAGCAGGGTCTCTGTGAACCCAGGTGGTCCAGCCCCATGGGCTGTGCCCTTTGTCCTCACCTCGCTGCTGCCAGGGAACTCAGAGACAGTGAGGATACCAAGTACACAGCAGACTTAAAACAAAATGACTGGCAAATTTATGTGAAAAGATCCAAGGTCGGCTGGGCGCAGTGGCTCACATCTGTAATCCCAGCACTTTGGGAGGCCGAGGCGGGAGAATCACGAGGTCAAGAGATGGAGACCATCCTGGCCAACATGGTGAAACCCCATCTCTACTAAAAATACAAAAATTAGCTGGGCATGGTGGCACACGGCTGTAGTCCCAGCTACTTGGGAGGCTGAGGCAGGAGAATCACTTGAACCTGGAAGGTGGAGGTTGCAGTGAGCCGAGATTGCACCACTGCACTCCAGCCTGGGAGACAGAGCAAGACTGTCTTAAAAAAAAAAAAAAAAAGAAAAAAGATCCAAGATCATGTTTGATCACAAAGCATGTATACAAGTACCTTTCATTCGGAAAGCAGTCTCTTTCAGACCTGTCACCAAATATTTGTGTTTTGTCACTGATCCTTACAGACCACCTTCAGATGAGGGCGCAATAGTGCCCCTTACCCATGCACGCATTCATGCTGTCCCTGTAAATCTGAACCCAGCCCAGAACTTTCCCTGCTTTCCCACCACAGGTGGAAATGGGTTTCTCTGCAAGCCATTCAGGGATTAGAGAATGAAGTTCGTTATTTTAGGGTAAGGATGGGGAAAATGGAATCACACAAGTTAGGAGGCTGCCCAAGATTGCAAAGCCGAGTGACCAGTCTCCTGACTTCCAGGCCCACCTGGAAGTCTCCCACCCCAGCCTGCCTGCTGCCTGCACAGTGTAAGCTTCCTTTACAGGGAGCATCTTTAAAGCTACTTTCTGGATCCTGCTCCCATGAAGCCCTGAGGCACTTCTGGATGGGAGCAAATGAAAGGGGAGTTGTGTGGAGGAGTGGAGACATCACCCCCCACCATGACACTCTCTCCCCGCTCTGCCCTGTTCGCTCTCTGGAGCAAGACACGACTTAACTACTCCTGACAGCACTATTTTTAGCGGTCCTCTGGCTGGCAGCTCTGGGACATGTTCTCTGTGTGCTCCCTGGAGCTTTCCCACCCTGCTGTCACTCTCAGGAGGAGGGAGGGGGGCTGGAAGGAAGCCTGAGTCCCTGTCCCAGTGTCACTTTCTCTAATGAGACAGTAGCACATGACAGTGAAAAGCCTTGGTGTTCCAGAACTCTGGTTCAAACCCCAGCAACCTAGTTAGCCGTGAGACCCTGGGCAGCTGGCCTGACTTTTCTCAGTCTCAGTTTCCCCTTCTCTGTCTTGGAGATAATATTGCCATGGGTTTGTTACTGAGGATGAAGTGAGAGAACACATGTAAAGCGCTTAGCACTGGGCCTGGCCTCGCACTTGGCAGATGTTCATTTTTAGCTCCTTCACTTCCAGGGGCGTGCTGCAGGGGTACAGATAACCTCACAGAGGCTATGGGGGTATCCTCACAGCCCCAGGCAGGGTGTGAGGAAGGACCATGCGTTGGAATAGGGACGACCACCCTGGCAGCTCACCCTAGAGGAAGGGGGTCAGTCTTTTTTTTTTTTTTTTTTTGAAATGGGGTCTTGCTGTATTGCCCAGGCTGTAGTGCAGTGGCAGAAACAGTTCACTACAGCCTTGACCTCCTGGGCTCAGGCGATCCTCCTGCCTCAGCCTCCCAAGTAGCTGTGACCACAAGTGAGCACCACCACACCCAGCAAATTTTTGTTTTCATAGAGACAGGGTTTCGCTATGTTGCCCCGGCTGGTCTCAAACTCCTGGGCTCAAGTGATCCTCCTGCTTCAGCCTCCCAAGGTACTGAGATTATAGGAGAGCCTCCACTCCCGGCACTAGGTAGGTTAGTCTTCAGAGGTGACCGTCAGCTGGTGAAGGCCAGGGCCTCAAACCAGTTCTCTCTTTAGTCCTTTCAGACATCATCAGACATTTCAATCCTTCTGTTCCAATGCCCGTGTGCCCCACTGGGAAGAGAGTCATACCCCACGATGGTGCTAAGTAAGTCCCCTTTCTGTCTTTCTCTGGGGTTATATATTCCTACTGGTCTTCAACACATAGGAGGATTTGGGGAGCTGGCAAAGTCAAAGAGGCTTAAAAATAGAAATATTTAAGCCAAAGCCAAAATATCCCCTCAAGCTGATTTCAGTCTGCCTGATGAGCCTCATTTTGAAAAGCAGGTTAAAGCCCACCCTTCAGAAGCCAGGATTTGTTCAGGCTTAGAGACTGGCACCTGAGCTATGGCAAGGGGCAAGCTCCCAGCCCTTGACAAAATAACATTTAGCTGGTTTTTCTTTGTTTCCCTCCCTCTGCACAGAGACTTGTGGATTCAGGCTCGAGAACTGGTGAGAAACATGAAAGAAAACCCGGTAAGCCTCCCTCCAACTCCGGCGTGGCTGGGCTGCCTGGGTTTGCTGCAGGGTAGGCAGAACAAAGTGATGATGGCCCTGGCACCATTTTACCATGCACTTGGCAGCTAGTGTGGCCTGGGTTCTTCAAACATGTTTTTGCCATTCTCTGGCAGTCATTAAAGGAAAGGACCAATTCTTCTTTGTTGTTATTATCTATTTAGTTCAAGGTCAGTTATGAGACTGGCTACTTTTTATATTTTTGGTAGAGACGGGGTTTTGCCATGTTGCCCAGGCTGGTCTCGAACTCCTGGGCTCAAGCAATCTGCCAGCCTTGGTCTCCTAAAGTGCTGAGATTATAGATTGAGCCATAATGCTCAGCCAAAAGGACCAATTCTGTTCAGAACGGTTTTCTGTGTGGTCCTGCTGAAAGTCAACAGATGGACTAAATGACTTCTCCCAAAGGGAGGCGGTGGAGAGCTTCAGTTCCAGGTGAGACTGGTTTGAATTTGAATTCTGAATTCTCCACCTATTAGCTGTATGATGTTGGGTAAGGCACTTACCTCCCCAAACCTCGGTTTTCCTGTTTATGAAATGGGGTGATAAAAGAGCTGCAGCATAGAGTTTGGGGAGGATTAAATGAGGTATTAGATGTGCCTGGCAGAGACGCAATACGCAATAAAAGCCTGCAGCTTGCATTGTGTATTACAGCGGTGCGTGCTGTCATTAATAATTACCATATTAATTTTAGTTCTGAGGTGGAAGCCCCTGTCACATACATGCTGGTGCCTTGGTACCACTCTCCTAACAGCGCGGACACTATTTACTCAATAACCTATATAAGTTTGTAATAAGCATCCTTCGATCTTTTCTGTTACCCTTATGGGCAAGTATCAAACCAAGGCAAGCCTTGCTAGCAAACTAGATCTAGGCACCGAGCCTGGACTGCTGGAACCAAGGGAAGCTGCTGTTTCAGCCAGCCATGCATACATTAAAGAGTTCAGGAATCGAAGTGAAGGTCATTCTAAGTCACATAAGGACACAGACTAGAGCAGGGTCTGCACCAAAAAGTTTGTGTTCCTCTAACAGGAGAATTCCAGAATTTCTGAAATAATGCTTATTCTGGAAAATAGAGAAGAGATCCTGCATCTAGCCCTGTAATTTTCCAGATGAGGAAACTGAAGTTCCCAGAAGTCATGTGACCTGTGCAAGTTCACACGACCAGTTAGAGCCACAATCTAACGTGTCTGCTTCACAGTCCGATGTTCTTCAGCTGCACCACGCTGCCAGTTTGTTTTTGGTTGCACAAGAGATGCATGTTCATTACTGAAAAAATCAGAAAGCAAAGATAAGCAAAAAGAAAAGTAAAACCATCCTTAAGCCTAATAACCCAAAGATAATTATGGTTAATAACTTGGTGTATATTCCCTTTCATATTTTTTCCAAGCATATATATCTTTATATATTTTATAAAACAGGGATGTTACTGGAGATACTTTTTAATAACCTATTTTTCTCAGTAGGTTAGTTCCCATGATAATTACATTTTTCAGCATCATTTTAATAGCTACGTAGTGTTTCATCTCATGAGTATTCCACAGTTCACACAGCAAACTACTGTTTTGGACATTTGTGTTGTTTCCAGTTTTTCCGTCTTATGCATAAAGCTTCATCATTGTAGCTGAATCATTCCTGTATCCTAGTTTCCTTAAAATATATTTGGAGAAATGAAATGATCGGGTCAAAAAGTGTGTCTTCTAATTTAAAAAAGTTTTGGGTATATTTGGTCAGTCTAGAGCAGTTATACCACTTTAAACTCCTGCCATATACTATTAAAAATTCATAATGTGATTTTCAGGGATGGGCATATGACATTGAAAGACACAAAAAGAAAGATATTATTTTGGTTCAAGGTCTTACCGCTTAGATTTCTAAACCACCCCTTACACTGTTGCCCTTTTCTTCAGCAACTTGACTTTGAACTTGACTGGAAGCTCATCAATGTGTTCTTCAGCAACACAAGCCAGTGTTACCTGTGCCCCTCTACTCAACAGGTAAATGGCAGCCTGAGGGAGCTGAGGGATTGCAGATGCTGGGGTGGAAAGGGAATAAACTAAACCGGCCTGATTACCTGATCCCCAGCTGTCAGGCTGGGGCTGATCCACTTATTTTAGAACTGAATAAATGAATGGATGAATAGAGAGGTGGATAGATGGATGAATAGATGGATAAATGGATGAATAGATGGATGGATAGGTGGATAGGTGGATGGATAGATGGATGGATGGATAGATAGATGGATAGACACAGTCAGATACTTAAACATACACTCGGACAGGTGTTTTATGGGATTTTTTTTGGTTCAACATTTTTATTGTGATAATATATACATAACATAAATTTGATCATCTTAATCATTTTAAGTACAGTTAGTGACATTAGATAATTCATAATGTACATATGGCATGCATTCATAGCTGTCACAAGGAACAGGTGTTTTTTACTTACCATCCCTCATATTAGGAAAAGGAAATAGAAGCCAAGTCAACAGTCATTCTGCAACTGAGAAAATTAGCATCCTGGTTGGTTAAAAACTATCTTGCCGCTTTTAATTCTGATTTCACATAAGTTCTGAATTTAGGAAATAAAGCAGGGTGCATACTATCCTCACCCCTTGGTCCATGAATTATACCTGTAGTGGGAAACCTCCTGTTTATCAAAGTACACTGTATCCTCCAAGTGCTTCGGTTTTCCTAGGAACAGGACATGAAACATGTGGTCTCATTTATTATTTATGTAGGTGAATACCGATTACTTAAGTCTTTACTGAAGATCATTCAGAATAGGATCAGTTGAAAGTGTAAGGGGTGGTTTAGTAATCTAAGCCATGGTGAAATAAATGACACCTGGACTCTTGTTCAGGATGCTGAAGCCAGGCTGCTACCGTGCTGGCCCTGCCACTTGTGGGACCAGCTTGTCCTCTTCGCCACCCTCCAGGCCAAGGCACAGGCATGGCGGAGCTTCTTGAGGTGGTACTCTTTTTTCTGTGCCCCTCTCCTACTATAGATACCCTTGGCTCCCTTCAAGTGCCCCACACTCCTGCTGACTACTGGCTCACCATCCAAACTCCCCTTCTTTTAGTGATGTCAGCCTTGAGATGGACATCCACCTTCCTGACTAGCTCTCACTGTTGATGGAAGTCCACCTTCCTGACTAGCTCTCATTGTTGATGGAAGTCCACCTTCCTGACTAGCTCTCATTGGTCAATATTCCTGCAGCCTTCCTGGGTTTCTAGCATGTAGATAGTGAAGATTTATTGTTCCAGTTTACCCTCTGTTTTCTCCAGTGCCAAGTGAAATTTACATGCCTCATTCGTTCTCTGCACAGTCCCCCATTTTGGTCATTGTGCATTACTTCATGAATGTATACATTCATGCATTGACATGTTCAAGCATTTAGACATTGCTGTATTCCTCTACATATTGATTAATTCATGACATTAACTCATGCATTTACTCATTCATGTACTGAAGTGTTCAAACAAGCATTTAGACATTGCTGCATTCTTCTATATATTCACTAATGCATTCATTCATCTATGTTACCATATTCATGTATAAATTCATTTTCTCCTCTTACAGACACATGCGATTGATGATTACTTTGTTCATGTTAGCATTTGATTTTTTAAAATGTATGAATGCATTCATGAATACTTAAACCCATTGATGATTTTCCATGTACTTTGTCTTGTGTTTAAACATTCCTGTCTCTTTTTTTTCTTTTTTTTTTTACCTTTTTTCTTATTTTCAATTTTTTTCTTTTTTCTTTTTTTACCATTTTTTCTTTTTTTCTTATTTTCTGTGTTTAAACATTCCTACATAAATTCTTGCGTGCTTTTATGTATTTATGTCTTCAAGCATTTGCGAATACATGTTGTATTCTTGTGCACATGTGTTTGTTTACATGTTATTTATTCATGTTTTTAGTTATGCAAGCAGTACACAAATATTTTCCTTCTAAAAACTAAAACATCAGTTAAAGCTAAAATATATATCCTTTTGGCCACCTCCCTAATCCTCTCTTTTCTTTGCAAACCTCTTACATATCTATAAATCCAAGCATTATTTTGCATGCATGTATGTATGAGAGGACTTAACATAAATAGTATTATATTGTATGTACTATTGAACAATTTTTTTCACAAACCAAGTATTGTTGAAATCTAGTGATGTTGATACACATGGAATGAGTTTGTTTCTCTTACATGAGTATTTTGTTGTGTGAATTTACTACATTTTATTTCACTATTTTCCTATACTGATGGCCATTTAGGTGTTTTTCGTTTTTCATTATTATAAACAATATTACAATTAACGGAGTCTTGCTCATTTACTTGAATATGTGGAAGAGTTTTTCTAGATACAGTGATTTTCAAATTGTGGACTGAAGTACATTAGTGAGTCAAAAAATCAGTTTAAAGGATTGCAACTAAAATTGTAAAAAAAAAAATAGAATAAACTCTAAAATCTTTGAGTTCATTGCATGTAGTAAGGGAAGCGTTGATTCATGAGATTCTGCATTTTTTTTCTGGTTTAAGTAAAGACTTTTCATTACTATTATTATTATGCTTTAAGTTCTAGGGTACATGTGCAGAACTTGCAGGTTTGTTACCTACGTATACATGTGCCATGGTGGTTTGCTGCACCCATCACCCCATCATCTACATTAGGTACTTCTTTCTATATGGATACTTGTACTGGATTGAGGTGTGAAACACACCTCATACTGTGGGTCAAGATAAAAGCAGTCTCAAGAAAAGTGCCCAGAGTCGATTGTTAGCCAGTCTTTAGGTGTGCACACTTTGGGTTATAATAGGCTCTGCCTAATTGCCTTCCAAAGTGGCTGACCTCTCATATTTCCACCAGTGGCAGTGAGCACCTACTCTCTACAACATTTCCAACTCTTGTTCTCAGACTTAATGATTTTTATCCACATGAGAAATTCACTCAAACTCTAGTCATGTTGATTACATATGAGTTTATTCACACTTCGAAGCCCACACTTTTAATTGGTGACAAACATATGACAAAAGTAATCATGCTCACTCCTCATTTTTAAACAGCTGTAAACCAGTAACTTGAGGTCCATAAATTTAGCTAAGTATAGCAACACCTGCTAGCACCTGCTCAAATTCCCTCTTTATTCCATTTCTTCTTGTATCTTGATTTTTCCTGTTGCATAAAAACCACCAAGGCTTTGGAGCCTGGAATAAATTCCTCCTTGTGGACCTGGCTCTTTTGCCCTCCTGGCACTGCCCTCCTCACAGCCCAGACCCCCACTCGCCTCCTGGTGGTACCTCTGGCCACACCTCCCTGTCTTCGCTAATCCTTGTTTGAGAAGGTCTTACATGGCAGTTTTCTTTTTCTCAAAGCACATCTTAGGCATAAGCTCTCCCTCAGTGGTTTTCAAAATGTGCTCTGTAGATGGCCAGGCAGGATGGCTCACACCTGTAATCTCAGAACTTTGGGAGGCTGAGGCACGTGGATCACTTGAGGTCAGGAGTTCAAGACCAGCCCGGCCAGCATGGTAAAACCCCATCTCTATCAATAATATAAAAATTAGCTGGGCATGGTGGTGCACGCCTGTAGTCCCAGCTGCTCAGGAAACTGAGGCAGGAGAATCACTTGATCCCAGAAAGCGGAGGCTGCAGTGAGCCAAGATCATGCCACTGCACTCCAGCCTGGGCAACAAGAGTAAGACTCTATCTTTAAAAACAAACAAACAAACAAACAAAACCCCACAAGTGCTCTGTAGAAACCCAGGGGCCACTGGAGATCCCTCCACAGGCAAATGCTGAGAAGGTGGGCAGCAGCTGCCATCTGACCTCACAGAACAGGTGTCAAGGGTTTCCCAAAAGTTCACATGACAGGCCGGACGAGGTGGCCCATGCCTGTAATCCCAGCACTTAGAGAGGCTGAGGCAGTCGGATCACTTGAGGTCAGAAGTTCGAGATCAGCCTGGCCAACATGGTCAAACCCCCATCTCTACTAAAAATACAAAAATTAGCCAGGTTTGGTGGCGGGCACCTGTAATCCCAGCTACTCGGGAGGGAGGCTGAGATAGGAGAATCACTTGAACCTGGGAGGCAGAAAAAGAAAAGTACACACAAGAAAAACATGTTTTACCATTAAGAAGGAATGTTGAGCTACCATCCTGCCCCCACCTTACGACCTGGAAGTCTCTTCCGCTGTGGAGACCTTTGGGCTCCTTTAATAAACAAGGGAAATAAACAAGGGCCTGTGTCCACAGTTGTTCTTTAGGAGCTTCTTAAGACCAAAGTCAGAGAGAGTCAAGTCAGGAACTATCCATCCGGTGTGACAGGGGCTCTAAAGGCAGATGCTTTGGAGGTAAATGAGAACCTGGCTCACAGCAGTGACCTGAGGATGCTTTTTGGGTTTGGACATTTGCTTACTGCTCTCTAGTTAAAGCCTTTAGTTTTAATAATGAGTAAGATTTTAAAAATCAGAAGAAAAAATTCAAAAAATAAGCAAAGCTGTTGACAAGAAAACAGACACATTTATCCATTGCCAATGTCTTTAGTGACAGGGGAGGCGCAGTCTTTTGGAGGGTACTCTGGCAGTGTGATTCAAGAAACCTAAATGTGTTTCTAATTTGTGACTGAATAATCCCATTTCTTGGAATAAATTCCAAGAAAATAATTTATTAGAGTTAAGTCAGGTCTCAGGCACATATTTGATAATAGACATTCTTCCAAACTAGGGGGCAAATGATAAAAATGGAAACGTAGAAGTTCATTTGAAGAAATCAGCTTTTTCCTGACTTTGAGTTCCAGGAGTTTACTATGTGTGACGTTATAGAGGAGGGACATCTTATAGGAGTACAATGTCTCTACTGAGAAATGGGGACAGTTGTTGCCCTGAGTGACAACCATGCAGTGCTGGGAATGACTGGGTGGGCCCCAATTCCCTCTACAGCTGTGAGCTTGACCAGGGGTTTCTTCCGAAAGATTCACACTCTAGGGAGAGCCACACAGGGTCTCCCACCTCTACAGGGACAATGGATGTGGTACATATGGTCAGCGAGGATGCTTCTAGACAGAGTTCCCCTGGGCTCTTCAGGAAAGAGAGGGTGATGTTTGATGTCACGGTCAGGGAGCAGCTCACTTAGAGAAAACTAGACAGAAGGCATTATGGTAACAGCCCTGGCTGAACTGGCCTCTCAGGGGCCAGCCTCACGCCAAAGCAGGGACAGCTGGTGAAGGAGCAGAGAGACAGGGACACTGCATTTCCTCCTGTGTGGTGCCAGCCTGGGTGATTGACAGTTGTCTCCAGAGTCACTGCCTGTGTCCCCTCCAGGCAACAGCACAGCTCCTTGGCCCTCCTTGTCTTCCTGTCTAAGCCAGGTTGCCTTAGGGGACAGCCAGTCTGCAGGCAACTTAGGAGTTTGTCTTGTAATTTTTATTAATTTATTTTTCACATTGAAAAAGTAAAGCAGGTGTGAGCCACCGCGCCCAGCCCTATAATCCCAGCTCTTTGGGAGGGCAAGGTAGGTGGGTCAGTTAAGGTCAGGAGTTCGAGACCAGCCTAGCCAACATGGTGAAACCTCACATTTACTAAAAATACAAAAATTAGCTGGGCATGGTGCTGGGTGCCTGTAATCCCAGCTACTTGAGAGGCTGAGGCAAGAGAATCCCTTGAACCCGGGAGGCAGAGGTTGCAGTGAGCCAAGATTGCACCATTGCACTCCAGCCTGGGGGACAGAGCAAGACTCCATCTCAAAAAAAAAAGAAAAAGGAAAAGAACAGTAAAGCGGGGTCTACTTTTGAGGTCCTTTATTTGTTGATTTTCATTACCTGCAGGCAGGGGAGTGGTGTGTGTATTGTGTGGGTGGGAGAGGTTTTTAAATCCTCAGGTGGCAAGGCACACTCATACTCTTTCTCTAGGAGCCCTTCTCTTAGGGCAAATACGGCAGGAGAAAGGCTGATAACGTAGGATCATGTGAAGGTTCCAAGGCCCATCTGGGGTCTTAAATCCAGGGTTAATTGTATTTCCCTGTTGGACCTGATTTTCTTTGGGGAAAAAAAAAAGCAATTCCTCCGTCTTTGGGAGAAAGTCTCCCATCCCTCAGTATGAGCTTCAGAATTGCACCAGGTATTTCTGACCTTGCTCTGGCCTTGAGTTTGCCCTTTCCTGATGGAACTTGTCACGTGGGGGGAGTTTGGTTTCTCCCTGGTGGATGACAAGTTAGGGAGAAAACAGATGAACGAAACAAAGACAAAACTAGGAAGCTCCAGGAACGCTCTCGTTTGTGGAATGCCAGGTCTAGATGGGGCCTTTGCCTGTGGTCTTGCCTGCTGGGGACGGGCCTGTCATGAGTCTGGGTGTCCTCTCCTCGTGGTCCTCTTGCTGACACCCTCACTCATTAGGGTCTCCTCTCACAGAACAGGCTCACAGCGGGTGGCCTGGACAAGCTGAAAGGCGTGCTGGATTACCTGCAGCAGGAGGTGAGGTCGCAAGCTCAGGGCTTCCCAGAGGGCGGTGGGGCCCGTTTACCCTCATATGGCCACCAGCAGGGTGGGGAAATGGACCCCGGGAGGGAGGCTGGAACCCTGAGGAAAGGGGAAGCTTTAGAGGACCCCATCTTCCCTTCCTTTCAAATGAGAACATGGGTCAGGAGAGCGCACTCCACTCCCGCAAAGGAAACTTCAGAGAGAAACTCAGCTGTTCCTTGAGTCCTCGGTGGCCCTGCTCTTCCCCAAGACCACTCTCTACCCGAGTCAGGGGCAAGGATAGGATGGAGGGGGCCTGAGGACCTTCAAGGCCTTTCTGCTCAGCGACTGTGATGCTGCTGCCAGGTCTGAGCACGGGGGGCGGGGGGTTGCCGCGGCTCAGCCTCTTGCTTTGTTCCCTGGGGGGGTGGGGGCAGCTTTCTGCTGGAGGAGCCTGCAGGCCCATAGCCCCAGTGGTCTCACTGCCCTGTGGACACTGGTGGGAGGTGCCACCGTGATGGACAGGGTCCCATTTCTGGATGGCACAGATGCAGAGCTGGCAGTGCAGACTGACCCCGACCAAACATCTCCCAAAGGGTCATGCCCAGTTAACCAAAGGGAGGCCCATCACGCTCAACCATGCCCCAAATGGGGCCCAAGCAAGTTCCACAGAGCCTGGCAGCTGGGGCAACTTGGCAAATGCTCACCTTCCTTTCTGTGTCCTCCTAGGTCCCCAGAGCATTTGTAAACCTGGTGGACCTCTCTGAGGTTGCAGAGGTCTCTGGCCAGCATCAGGACACTTGGCTCAGGTAAAAGGGGAAGTGGAATGAGACGAGCATCCATGACTTGGCTGTCACGTGTGCAGCCTGTGGGGGCTGTGAGGGGCCCTAAAGAACAGAGGCCGAGGGAGGCCGAGGGACATGTTCGAGCTCACGCGCCAGCGAGTGGCAGAGTCGGGTGCACCAGACCCTCTGCCAGGCATTGTTTTGGGGACTGAGTCAACGAATAAAACACTTCGTCTGGTTGATGTCGCGCCAGAGGCTCTCCTCCATGCCAGTGATTTGAGAGTTCGCCTTGGCAAAACATCCATAAGCTAAGAAGTGTTACTTCTGGAAATTGGATAGAAGAGCATGTAGCCTAAATGTAGTTTAACTTCACAGAACTCGATTCCTATATATTTCTGAAAATGTTCATAGGCTTTAAAATTTTTGGAGCCAAATCCTAAGAATTCTGGCTCTGAACCTAGAAAAGAAGTTCATGTGGAAAAAGTCAGGTAAAGAGCCATGGAGAAAAGGAGAGAAGGCTATGTCGAGGGGAAGGAAGGCTCTGAAGAGGATGAGAGACATAGAAGGCACAGAGGAGGGAAAGGAGAATGGGATGTGGACATCTGCTGTGAGGAGCAATGAGGGGAGGAGGAGGTCTGAGAGAAGAAGGGGGAGGAAGAGCAACCCTCCATCCCATATGTACCCAATCCCATGCCCACCCCATCCCGTGCCCACCCCACCCTGTGCCCACCCCATCCCGTGACCATCCACCATCCTATGCCCACCCCCATCCCGTGCCCAACCCATCCCGTGCCCATCCCCCATCCCGTCCCCACGCCCCTCCCCAGAAAGAGCTTCCCTCTATTCCATATTTACCCCCATCCCATACCCAGCCCCCTCCCATATCCACCCCCCAGGAAGAGCTTTTTCCCGTCCCACACCAACCCCCAGGAAGGGACCACCCACCCTCTCTTCTTTCCAACATTTGTATCCCCTAAGACTTAAAATTCTTCATCCCTACTCCTTAAGCAACTCCGAGGCCGCTTCTTCCACAGGAGGCAGCCTGGATCACCACTTCCCCACACTGCCTCCCTCTCTCATTCCTGGTGTGTTTTAACCTGCAGCTCTGCCCCAGAGGCCTGCAATTGCTCTGAGGAGACATCCAGGCTGGCCAAGGTGGTGATGCAGTGGTCCTATCAGGTGAGCCCACCCTGGGTGCCCAGGCTGCTGGCTCACAGGGAAGGGGTGGTCACCAAGGAGAACAGGAATGATAGGGACAATTAGCTGAGTTTCCTAATGTTAGGACTTCTCCAGCTGAATTCAGGATTAAGTCGGGAGCAGAGAGCTACTCTCGGTTGGCGTCGTGGTGGTAATTTCGGTATTCCTGCCTGTAAAATGGGGACTGCAGCACTGGCAGGGGTGCGCGTGGGGGGACGGCAGTGCTGCTTTAGGCAAAAGACAGAGAGGAGCTTGAAAGATTCATTCTGGAATGCTTTTGGTCATCAGTGCCACTTGTAGTACCACATCTGGGGCAGGTAAGCTGGTTTTGCCCGGTGTGCCTGTCCCCAGCCTATAGCCCAAAAGCAAACTAAGGCTCCTGAAGACGCACATTCCAGTTCACAGAAGAGACCCTGAGAGAGGGTGAAGGGGCCGGGCATGCTGGCTCACACCTGTAATTCCAGCGTTTTGGGAGGCTGAGGCAAGCAGATCACTTGAGGTTAGGAGTTCAAGACCAGCTTGGCCAACAGTGAGCCGAGATCGCACTACCACACTCCAGCCTGGACAAGACAGTGAGACTCATCTCCAAAAATAAAAAATAAAAAAAGAGGGTGAGGGGCTCAGTGAAAGCCATCACCCCTCTCCTCAAACAGCTCAAAGCACAATTCCTTCCTGTTAGCATGTGTTAACACGATGAGTTTTGCTTAAGAAGAAAATTACATTTGAAGCTGCGTGGCATTTCTCTCGCTCTGGAAATGGCAACACTTTTTGAGTGGTTAATGGCACCTGCCTCGACCGAAGTTAGCTCTTGAAGAGGGCAGGGGCCCTGCCACGTGCTGGACTGTCTTGTTGTTCCTAAGCTTCCAGAGAACATATTTTAGGTCTGTCTCAGGTATTACCTAATGCCGACATTTCAGAGACAAATGAACACTGAGCTTAGCTATCAAACAGCCCTGAAGGGTGAGACAAGAGGGAGTTTCAGAATAGACTTGAGAACAATGCGAAGGGGAGGTTCTGTCCCGGGGCTGCTGAGAACGACCTGGGCGGCTCCGCCTCGCTCATGCTCCTGGATGGGCGCCTCTCCGCTGTCTTCTCCAGGAAGCCTGGAACAGCCTCCTGGCCTCCAGCAGGTACAGTGAACAGGAGTCCTTCACGGTGGTTTTCCAGCCTTTCTTCTATGAGACCAGCCCATCTCCACCCTCGGTAAGTGGGGGCTGTGTGGCACATTGAGAGTGTGGTGGGGGCCAGGTGTGCTGCCTCACACCTGTAATCCCAGCACTTTGGGAGGGCGAGGCGAGTGGATCACTTGAGGTCAGGAGTTGGAGACCAGCCTGGCCAACATGGTGAAATCTTGTCTCTACTAAAAACACAAAAATTAGCTGGGCATGATGGTCGGTGCCTGTAATTCCAGCTACCCGGGAGGCTGAGGCACGAGAATCACTTGAACCTGGGAGGTGGAGGCTGTACTGAGCCAAGACTGTGCCGCTGCTCTCCAGCCTGGGCAATAGAACGAGACTCAGTCTCAAAAAAAACGAAGTGTGGTGGGGAGGAAGCCTGGGCCATACATCTGCTCCTGCCCCTTCTCTCACCCGTACCCCAACAAGCCTCAGCCCAGTTCAGCTCTCCTGAACCCAGGATGCATAGCCTTGGGGGAAATACCACCATAGTCTCTTATACTTTCCTATACAATTTCCCCACAGGGCTGAAGAGCCCCCGTGAGACGGGCTCTTAGCGGCAGGGCAGCCCAGGGGTGAATGGCCCAGCTTCGCCTCCTGGCTCTGAGATGGCCAGCTGTGTGACCTTGGACAAGGTGTCCACCTCTCTGTTCTATAAATTCAGGGCCGCTTATTAACACGTCCTCCCTCTTGGTGGCCATCAGAGCCACATGAGTTAATACTTGGGAGGATGTAGAGTGGCTTCTGGTGCTGCGGAAGTGCTTGTACCTCTTGGCCATCATGGTTATTCCGAAGAGAATCTCCAGGGATGCTAGCTCTTGCCCCTCCCCCTGCAAGCTCCTCTCCATCCATCTCTGGGAGGAGAATTTGAGTTGCCCTTGCCCCTCCCCCAAGTCACTGGGCAAGTGGCCACCGAGACCATGTAGCACTTGGTCCACACTTGCTGGCCGAAGTCTCTGCAGCCTCTACAGCCTCAGTCCCGTGTCTGGGGACAGTCCCCACCTCCAGGCTCCTGGCTCCTGCCCGTCAGAATCCTTGTGCCATCTCCAGGCCATAAACAGTGTTGAAAGTGATGGTTTAAGAGGATGAGGAGACATACTAGCTTCACGTGCCTTTCCTTTGTCCTCCTAGGCAGACCACACCCAAATCATGTCCCTGCCACCCCCTCTTCCCACTGTTGAGTTCAGCCACAGAGAACCCCATGACCACATGGAGCTGCCTGATATGCCACCTGCTCCTGCAGGCCCTGACCTTGGGCCCTTCACCCCAGACAGTGGTCCTATGGATGCCCTGTTGTTGATGAGAGGAGGGGCTGAGGGAAAGGACCTGGACAGATCAGGCCACCCCAACTCTATGCCAGAGACAGCCTCCAAGTGTGCAGCAGGTCCATTGCATTCCTGGGGAGACAAAGGGTCCTGCTCTCATCTGGTTCTCTTTCAGGGGGATCCCCCACTCCCGAATTCTACCACGCTGGCCTTGCATCTCTGGAATAGGATGGTGAGTAGGCCGGGCCCACAGAGGAGGGGCAGGGTCTCCACTGCCACTGAGTCCACCCTGCCCACTGTGCTGGAGAGGGGCTGCAGGGTGCCTGAGGGTCCCAGGACAATGGTAGTGGGCCCCCAGGGATGCTTCTCTCTCGTGGTGATGCCCGTCTCTGACTGCCTGGGAGTTTGCCTTACCGCGGGTGCTGGGCTGTGGCCAGGCCGGCAAACAGCGAGGGTCTCAGGGGAGCCTCAGCCCTGGTTTTGCAAAGGCAGGGCCGTTATTCAGAGTCTGTATGGAAGACCTTACAGACTTGAGTTGAGTTCCTGTCCCACTTGGCCTCACACTTAGGCAGTGTGTACGGTTGTCAGGGCCCAGGGTGGTGCCTGGGACAAGCATGGACTTCAGCGTGATGAAGGCATGGTGGGAATTCTCATTCCACCACTCAAGCTCTGTACACTCAGGTCTCCATTCTCTTTCTGCAAAACGCAGGCCAGCCCCTGGCCCAACCTGTCCAGTGCACAGCTCATCCCCGGCCAGCAGTGAGCACTCCACATGGACTGGCCTTTTTACTGTGACTGTCACAGGATTTCCCCAGATTCCAGAGGTCCCCCCAGGAGATCTGGGATTAGTCGGGGTGGAATGTGACGTCAAGGCTTTGAACCTTTCCAGGGCATCAGACAGAGACCTGATTTTGCCATTTATTTTCTTCCCATCCAAGCTGCCTTATTTTTAGGGTTCTAGTGACAGAAATTTGTTTTTCTTCTTTTGTGGATCCATCTACACAACTGACGTAGGGTGCTAAGTGCCAGGGCCAGCCGCATTTCAGCACACACGAGCCAGCATGAGACAGAGTGGAGGGAGGGAAGGGGTATCCAGCAGTTCCTGATACTGGAAACATACTGTCCTTTGAAGAAGGCCTTTGATTTCTCTGAACAGAGACGTTTGTCAGTGTGCCTGGCCCTTGCAGGGAATAGGTCTCCAGAAACCCACTTTGCTGCTAATATCCCATGATGGACAGGGAAGAGGAACCTGATCCTTCCAGCAGGGACCATTCTCCCAAGCCCTCCTCAGATTCCTCTGGAATCTGGGGAAATCCTGTTATAGTTTCAGTAAAAAGGTCAGCTCAGCCGAATCTCTCCCCTCCTGCCGCCTTTCTCCCAACCAACAAAAGGACACCTGCAACGTGGCCCACCCTTGGAGGCACCATATCCTTCACGGTTCCAAGGAGGATACAAGAGACCCACCAAACGTGGCCTCTGTCTTCACCAAGCTTCAGGTGTAGCTGGGAAGGGCCAGGCAGCCCGGAGGAACAAGAGTCAACAGGGACTCAGCCATGACGTGCTGGGCTGCGCACCAGGAAGCAGTGTGAAGGATGAGGCCAGGGGCGGCCGAGAGGAGGGGATTTGAATGGCCTTTGCGGAATGTGTTGGCAGAGGTCAGGGAGGGTGTTCCCAGGCAAAGCAACCTTTGTGAGCAAAGGGCATGGAGAGAAGAGTGCGTCAGATGCAGCAGCAAGGGCAGGAAGAGGCCTGTCTGATAAGAGAAGAGATACAGAGATAATAAGGCTCTGAGCATGAAAGAAGCCCTTGAGCACCAGGCAGAGAAGCTGGAGAGGGCAGGTCCAGGGACAGGGCTGGATTCCTTTCTCTTTCCCCTTTCATCATGCTATTTGTCCTTCATGTTGGTGGCAACAGCAATAATAACCGCCTTTACGGAGCCAGGTGATGTCCCATGCATATGGGTGAGGTCCGCTGCATGCACGGTCTCTTAAAACCACTCAAGGGTCAGAACAGGCAGGTACACGGGAATGGAAGGTCTCACCCTCAAGGCCAAAGACCTTCAACACAGAGAGTGTCACAAGGGCTCAGAAGAGGAGGAGGATGTGGCTTTCCTAGGTAAGCAGTGACCTCACTGTCTCCAGACCCATGCAACAAGTCCAGTTTCCCAGTGCAAGTCCCGAGGTTCCTGCAGCCTCAGCCAGCAGGGTTGTGGGGACAGAGGAGAGACAGGATAGGAGGGGTTCCCCCAAGCACCCCCAGTCTCTAGTTTCCTCACAAGCAAAATACCAGACCATCCACAGTTCCCGGATCCAGCACAGCCGCTGAAACCCATCAGAAGCTCCCGCAGACCTGAAGTCAGCCATGAGAGGGGGGTAACAGCTTAGGGCAAAGGGCACTGGGCGGAGCCAGAAAACCTGGGCTCTGGTTTCAGTCCCACTTTCGGTGGTTTCTTGAGGCAAGTCAAATGGTCTTTCTGGGCACCCATTTTCTCTACCTGCCAAAATGGTCTAAGCGTCCTTAGCCAGCACCCGAGGGCTTGTGAAAATACAGGGGGACATTGGGCTCTTCCTACCCTTGGTTTTGCTAATTGCATCCTCCGGGTGTGGGGAGGACAGGGGTCTCTGCCGCCACATCTGTGATTCTTTGCTGGGCTGGACTGGGACACCGAGGTAGAAGGCAGGTGTGGCTGTTCTGCGTCCATCCTCACAGACACACAGGTAAGGGCTGCCCTCTGTGTGGGGAGCAGAGAGGGACCAGCAGAATCACCATGACCACAGGGAATCCAGGTCCACCACTCTGTCCTCAGCCACCCCAAGGACACACCTGTTGGGGAAGGAGGCGAGCTCTCAGCTCTGCAGCCCGCAAAGCCACATGCTCAGGCCACGTCAGCATCCTCCCTCCCTCATCCTGCAAGCCCTAGCACAGGTGAGCTTTGAGGCCCAGCAAAGGAAAAGCTCCACACGCCAGCATGGGAGGTGACAGCACCCCCCATAAACATACCTGGAACCATCCGGGCTTGGGCGCTGGCCTGGGATTACAGGCATGAGCCACCACGCCCACCCTTCCCCAATCTTTCAAAAATTTAATCCATAATGGAATCTGGAAAGAAACCTTAAAAGAGCTATATCTAAATGATTCTGATAAAGTGGATCTAGCCCTCATCCAGGCCAGCTGAACACTTTGTCTCGAATGTTCCAGGTAGGACCTTGTTTCTAGGTGTAGCTGGGACTACAGGCGTGTGCCATCATGCCCAGCTAATTTTTTGTATTTTGGTAGAGACGGGGTTTTGCCATGTTGCCCAGGCTGGTCTCAAACTCCTGGGCTTAAGCGTTCTTCCCACCTCGGACTCCACCATCAGAATAAAACAGAAAGAAGCATGGGGTCCAGTTCCTCCCCTCGGCCTTGAACTAGAGAGTTACCACTCCTTTTCCAAATGTTCAGCTAATTACACCTCCTTATCTGATGCTCCTTCAGTTTGGGGAAGAGCCAATTCCACGAAGGATAAAGTTCTTTACTTGTTTCTTGCTTACTGGGGCACAGATGCTGGGGTAAGACATCGCTGAGGAATCTGAAATCCTCATGGAGGCTGGTGGAAGCTGTGACTGAGCCAGACAGCTGCCCCTTCCAATAACTTCCCACTTCCCTTGGCAGAGTGATTGCAAGGGGAGGTGAGGGCCAGAGCTACCACCAGAGCCCAGCAGCTGTGGGCAGCCAGATGATAGTAAAACCTGTTCTCAAACAGTAGGAAATAGCACGTGCAGAAGGAAATCTACAATCCCTCCAAGCCACTGCGTTTTTCTTTTGAAGTGTTTATATATGTATAACGAACATGTTAAAACAACAAAAAGAACTTTTTAACTTTTAAAAAAACCCTCCTGGCCGGTGCAGTGGCTCACACCTGTAATCCCCTTTGGGAGGCTGGGGCGGACAGATCACGAGGCCAGGAGTAGAGACCATCCTGGCCAACATGGTGAAACCCCATCTCTACTAAAAATACAAAACTTAGCTGGGCGAGGTGGTGGGCGCCTGTAATCCCAGTTACTCAGGAGGCTGAGGCAGGAGAATCGCTTGAACCCAGGAGGTGGAGGTTGCAGTGAGCCGAGATTGCACCACTGCACTCCAGCCTGGGCAACAGAGCGAGACTCCGTCTCAAAGAAAAAAAAAATCCCTTTCTCCTCTAATCACGTGCCTATCTCTAATACGTTTACTAAGCTGATAATCTGCTGGTTTCTCCTGCTGCTATACCATAAAGGTTTTATCTGTGTTATTAGATGTCATTTGATGGCCTTCATGGTTGTCATTTAAGTAGCTGCCTATTTCAGAGCAGATACCACACCACCCACTCCTGCCTCACTAGATGCTCTAGCCGTTTGTGAGTGGAGGCTGTGCTGTGTTCCATGTCACTGTATCTGTGAGCATGTGAAAGACATGAGACTTGACCCAGGCCCCATAACTTGCTTCACTCAAAGCTGTGAAGGCAGTTTTCGGGGAACAGAGGGTTTCCATTCTCTGTGGTGCGTGGACTTATATACATTTGGGTTGTGGGCACAGGCTGTAGGGAGGACTTGGGAAAGAACACATGCTTTATGCAAAGGGATGCGCTTGCCCTTCCATCCCACATCAGCTCTCCTAAGGGAACTTTAATCAGTGAGCCAGACAGAAGCTGGGCAGCAAGGAGGGACAAGAAGCCAAGCCGGGTAACTGGCCCCCACGTGATCAGAAAGCTGCATGATGTTTGGTTGGATCCAGGACAACGATGTCAGAGTCCCGGCTCTGCCCTGGCTGACTGGGCGCCACCTCAACCTCTGTTGTGCAGTTTTTCCTTCTAGGAGAGGTAGACTAGGAAGTCCCTTCAATATCAAAAAAAAAAAAAAAAAAAAAAAAAACGATGCGTCCTCTCATGCTGTGGTTCTCCAACTTGGGTGTGCGTCAGAATCGCCTGGAGAGCTGGTTACAAGACACACTGCTGCGCCCCAGCTCCAGAGTTTCAGACTCAGTAGGTTGGGGATGGGGTCTGGACATGTGCGTCTCTAATTCGTTCCCTGGTGCTGCTGCTGGTCTCATGAGTCTTTCTCAATGGTGCCTTGGCAGGCTGCTCCCTGCACAAAGCTTCCCTGTTCTAAAGCCCCCGTTGCTTTCTAGATGGAGCCAGCAGGAGAGAAAGATGAGCCACTGAATACAAAACACAAGAGGCCAATGAAGTGTCCCTCTCAGGTAGGAGGGACTGGGCAGGGGAGGGAACTCTTACTGAATCGAGGGCATAGGTGGGGTGGCCAAGTAAGCTTTGCTTCGAAGTGGGCCTTACCTGGGATATGAGCCCCAAGACAGTCCTGGCTCGGTTCTTCTGGGCCTGCACACAGTTTTGCATATATAGCGGCCCTAATGCCTACATCTGGGGCAGGAGAGCTTTGTTATTGTTGAGATGGAGTCTCGCTCTGTCACCCAGGCTGGAGTGCAGTGGTGCAATCTCAGCTCACTGCAACTTCCGCCTCCCGGTTTCAAGCAATTCTCCTGCCTCAGCCTCCTGAATAGCTGGGATTACAGGCACGTGTCACCACGGCTGGCTAATTTTTTTTTGTATTTTTAATAGAGACGGGGTTTTACCGTGTTGGCCAGGCTGGTCTCGAATGCCTGACCTCGTGATCTGCCCACGTCGGCCTCCTAAAGTGCTGGGATTACACTCGTGAGCCACCGTGCCAGGCCGCCATGAGAGCGGTTTTTGCAAAACCGCAGCCCCCTCCATGCCTATGGAAGGCACAGAAACAAGCCACAGCTCACCTGGCCCCATATGCTGCCCCACGCATCTCCTGGGGGTCCTGGCCCTCTGTCCCAGATGCCATTTCCAGACCTGCCTCTACCTCAGAGTGGGAAAGAAGGGAGAGATGATGACTATCTAAGAGCCTGGAGAGTGGGTCATTTTGACTACATCTTAAATATGTGTCTAATATGTAGTAGGCTTGTAATTAATGTTTCCAAATAAGTGGATGAGAAAATAACTGGACATAAATGAATGAGACTCTATCATTGTTCCCAATAGTCAAGTATTTGGCTTTCTTGATGAATTAGTAAGTTTTTTGTTACTATCAATAAGAAGTATACAATTCACCGTGTTTTCCTTTTTGCTTTGGCTGCCAAGAAGCTTAAAATTAGATTTCCTGCTCATCGAAATATATGTACTTAGCCTGGTAGCATGAACCCCCAGGGTAAAGAGCAGGAGAGACTGGCTATCACAAACGGGAAATGCGAAAGCATTAGGAAGGGTGATGTGAATGTTCTGAGTTGGCCTAAAGCATTGCTGGATGTTCAAGCCTGATAATTAAGGGATACAGACTTCTGGGTCACGATTCTAACATGTCACCTTTCCCTGCAGGAGAGCCCCTATTTGTTCACCTACAAGAACAGCAACTACCTGACCAGACTGCAGAAACCCGAAGGGAAGCCTGAGGTAGGGAAAGAGTTTCTGTAATTGACAAACATGCAGATAAACCAGGGGCTGCTCTCCTCGCCAAGTCTTTGAAACCTTCTACGTGGTTTCTTCTTCTTCTTCTTCTTTCTTCTTTCTTCTTTCTTTCTTTCTTCTTCTTCTTCTTCTTCTTCTTCTTTCTTTGAGACAGAGTCTTACTCTGTTGCCTCATCTGGAGAACAGTGGTGTGATCTCAGCTAACTGCAACCTCCACCTCCTGGGTTCAAGCAGTTCTCCTGCCTCAGCCTCCTGAGTAGCTGGGACTACAGGCACACACCACCATGCCTGGCTATTTTTGTATTTTTATAGTAGAGATGATGTTTCACCATGTTGGCCAGGATGGTCTTGAAATCCTGACCTCAAGTGATCTACCTGCCTCAGCCTCCCAAGGTGCTGGGATTATAGGCATGAGCCACCGAACTCAGCCTGGATTATTTTAAAGCAGATCAACTGACCAGGTTTGCAACCTCAATACAAAACTTTCTTTCTTACTTACTTACTTATTTATTTAGAGGGGAACAGAGTCTTACTATGTCACCCAGGCTGGAGTACAATGGCGTGATCTCAGCTCACTGCAACCTCTGCCTCCTGGGTTCAAGTGATTCTCCTGCCTCAGCCTCATGAGTAGCTGAGATTATAGGCAGGCATCACCATGCCCAACTAATTTTTTGTATTTATAGTAGAGATGGGGTTTCACCATGTTGGCCAGGCTGATCTCAAACTCCTGACCTTGTGATCCACCCACCTCGGCCTCCCAAAGTGCTGGGATTACAGGCTTGAGCCACTGCGCCCGGCCATTCCATGTGGTTCTTAAAGTCCTAGAACATCAGCTGCTTCTGGGCATGTGGAGGGCTGCCACAGACGGTTGAGGCTCAGTCAGGACCGGCTGGGGGAGGGCGAAGGATCCAGTGTGTGACTGACCCCTCGGTGCCTGGAAGCAGGTCTCCCCCACGGTTCATCTTCAGAGCTGCCTCCGCAACCAGCATGGGGGGCTTTACAGTGAGCTGCCCAGCACCTCCTGTTCCCAGTCTGTTGTGATGTAAGACAAATTCTTCTGAACCCGCCCCCTCAAATCTCTGACAAGTTCTTCTAAACTCACCTGAGAACTTTATCTGAAGAGCAAGTTAAGAAAGGGCAGAGAAACGTGGTGAGATCTGGATCCAGAGAGTGTGGAGCTCGAGAGCCTTTGAGTTGGTCCACACTTGTCGGGGCGCCTGACAGGCACTCAGGCCTTGCTCACTGCTTTTCTCAGGAGTCTCCCCCGAGACTTCCCCTGGAGATTAGGCAGGGCACCCCACGCTCCTCTGGGGAAGCAAGGAACAGTCAAGGTTGATGTTCTTCTTTCTGAGAGAACAGAGGACTGAGGTGTGCTCAGACCAATTTGATCCTAGTGACATCCCTGCCTCCCTATTTTATGGAAAAGGGTGAGATTTACTCCAAGTAGTGGAGGCAGAGTTGATGGCCTGGGCCTCCACCCTGAGAGACACAGTGTGAAAGACTGCATTTATCAGCTTGATTCATGCTAACCTGTATGGCAATGAGGGCACACCTGACACGCAGCATGGCACAATGAGGTAAAGTAACCAGCTCTGGGTTCAAATCCAGACTCTTCCACTTATGGGCTCTGTGTCAATGTGGAAGATACTTAACCTCTCTGTGCCTTAGTTTTTTAATCTGGGAAATAATGACATTAATAGTCCTATCTTGTGGAGTTATTAATAAATTGTCATAAGTCAGTAAGTATGAAGGACTTATAATAGAATCTAGCATATCATGAGCTCTATATAAGTATTGCTATTATTATCGTCTGATAAAAACAGTGATACATTTCTTCAGGACACATTTACTGACTGTCTGCTGTGTACCACTAGAGAATAAGCTCAGTGAGGCAGGAACTCAGGGTAGGCACCAATAACTATTTGCTGAATGAAAAAAATGGATGGATAGGTGGATGGATGGATACCAGGTATGAGAGATTAAATGTAAATTAAAAATATGACTTGTCCCAAGGAACTCAGTCTGGTACAACAGACAAGTCAACAGACAATTACAGCGCAATGTAACACGTGCTGCGATGCTTGTTTTCGTGGGGTATTCTCGGAACACAGAGGAAGAGAAACTAGCTCAGACAGGAGAAAGTTGAAGAAGGCTTTCCAAAGGAAGCTCATGACCTCAGTCTTGAAGGGTGACTAAGCCTGAGGCAGATGAAGGGAAGGAAGGGTGAGCAAATGGAAGGGAGGAAAGGGAAAGGGGAGAGGTAGCTGCTTGGGCAAAGGCCTGGACGCAGGGAAACATGGAGACTTGGGGCAAGGGCTGGTAGTTTAGAATGTTGAGAGGCCTCTTAGGCCATGCTAGGGAGATTGGACTTTTTTCCAAAGTTAATACAGAGTAGTAATTTATTTGTTCAACTAACAAATATTTGTTGAGCATCTACTATGCCAGGCACTGTTCTAGGCTCTGGGGACACAATAATAAACGACACAGATAATCCCTTCATCACTGAGGCCTTGGGCAGAGGAGTGACACATCAGATCATGCTGAGAATGACCACTCTGGACAGATTCAGAAGGGTGGGGAGCAAGTCTGGGGGAGAGATGGCCATGATGCTGGTGAATCATTGCAGTATCCTGGAAGGAAATAACAGAGGCCTGAACTTTGGTGGAGGCAGAGGCTCTGGAGAGGAGGGAGCAGATTTGGGAGCACTTGGAAAAGATGTGGACAATTGGCTGAGAGTGTTGAAGGAGAGGGAGAAATCTTAAAAGACATCAACGTTTTACTTTATCTTAAATGATAGTTTCCAAAATAGAGGCCTCACTTCTCACCCATTTCCAATTTAGCAAAATCCGTTTTCCTTATTTCCCTGTGTCTCATTTCAGGTAAGAGAAGGAACGGAAATCAGATGTCCTGACAGGGAACCCTCCGATACAGTTCCCACCTCAGGTACACAGCTTGCATCCAGTGACTTTCAAATTCATTTGAGGCCTGAAATCAGCCCAGTAAGGGGTTTCCACTTAATCTGAAATACTCTCAAGTGGTTTCTCAGGGACAACGGAAACACCTCTGTATGTATATTTGTAAGGTCACGCCTGTGTTTGATTACTCTTTAACTAAAATATGATAACATCATTATCAGAAAGCATTTATTGAGCAGTAACGCTGTACCAGGCCATGTTCTACAGAGAACCCAGTGTTAGTTGTGTGAATTGTCATTGTCCCTGCCTTGAAGCCTTGATGGGTGAATTTGTTTTCCAAAAGAGCAAAACTACCTTTAAGGGGAAAGCAGAAATAGCCAGTCCACAGTCCCTGAGTCACGTGCAGAATCACTCACAAGCAGAATGCACTTGAACACCACGCAGAGCAGAAAAGCATCTTATGAACATGCCATCTTCACTGCCTCTCAGTTTTTCTAAAATGTCTGTTGCTGGGCCATAAAAATGAGACCCATGGGACATTCCAGGCAGTCATCAGCAACCTTCCCAAAGACCATCTGCCTGAGGGCTGTACCTTTTCCTCCAGGCAAGGCAGCTTGGGGGTGGTAGCTATCGGCATGCAACCTTGGGAATTTATGGCCATTTGGAGACCTGAGTGACTCAAAACATCAGTCCAGGTGCATCTGTAGCAGTGCTGTAGATTCCCATGTTGGTCCTAAAGGGGGACTCATATGTCCATTTATTTGTTCATTTGTTTACTTATTTGTGTATTAGAGGATTGTCGAATGCCTCCCTGCATTCTAATTGATCTATTGCCTCTCATGCAGTTTACATTCTAATTGATCTATTGCCTCTCATGGCCTCAGGACTATCAAAAAAGACAGAAAATTAAGTTTGGGGTTGTCATAGTGCCTAGCAAGAATCTTTGGGGGATGCAAATCTTTGTAGTCAGATTGTCTCCTTGTGCTGAGCATCAGGAGAGCAAATAAATGCTTGGCTGCCCTTCACACATGCCGTAGCTCTCCACACTTCAAGTAAGCCACGTGACTAGCAGGGAAGTTAAAAATATCCTGACCAAAACCTTGGCATGTATGGACTCTTGTCCTAAGTTGCAGAAGAATGGAATAGGGATATAGATCTTACATACACACATTGAGTCTTTATTTCCCCCCATACATGGTGACAAGTCATTCCTATTAGTTTACTAGCAGGACGTTATCAGCAGAAATAAATTATGAGCTTTCTATGTGGACCCCCCCATAGTAAACACCATTACTCAAAAATAGGTAGAGTAGGTATAGATACAGATAAATAGATGTGTGTTTATACAGATAGAGATAGATAGATGTGTGTGTGTGTGGCTTTTCTTTTTGCTTTTTTGAGACAGAGTTTGCTCTCGTTGCCTAGACTGGAGTGCAATGGCATGATCTCAGCTCACTGCAACCCCTGCCTCCCGGGTTCAAGTGATTCTCCTGCCTCAGCCTCCTGAGTAGTTGGAATTACAGGCATGTGCCACCATGCCTGGCTAATTTTGTATTTTTAGTAGAAACAGGGTTTCTGTACATTGGTCAGGCTGGCCTTGAACTCCCAACCTCAGGTGATCCACCTGCCTCAGCCTCCCAAAGGTCTGGGATTACAGGTGTGAGCCACTGTGCCCAGCTGACAGATGTGTGTTTTTACAGATGCAGATAGGTAGATATATGTATATATAGGTGTATGTCTACAGACATACAGAGAGAGAGAGAACATTTTTTTGAGACAGTGTCTCACTCTGTTGCCCAGGCTGGAGAACAGTGACATGATCATGGCTCACTGCAGCCTCAACTTCCTGGGCTTAAGTGATCCTCTTGTCTCAGCCTCCCAAGTAGGTGGGACTATAGGTATGTGCCACTACACCTGACTTTTTTTTTTTTTTTTTTTAAGAGATAGGGTCTTATTGTTGCCCAGGCTGGTCCTAAACTCCCAAGCTCAGGAGATCCTCCTGCACTGGGATTACAGGCATAAACCAACTCATCTGATCTAGAGAGAACATCTGAATGTTTTACTAGCCACACACATTTACAGCAAAGTAATATCCATTCCCTTTCTAATCTTATCATTCTGAAAGAATGCTCTCTAAAGCATTTTGTAATCTGTCTAGATGATGCTTCTGTTATGGCAGTGGTAACCAACCAACCCATTAGAGCATATCTCAACATCCAAAAGCTAGGTAAAATGTAAACCTCTTCCTTATTCCCTGACCCTGAAGATTATTGTGTTTATCAGCACTTGAAGATTGAAGATCAAGAAATCTCAAGGCCTTAAGATCTGAGATACACTGGTGATAGGAGCCACTTATACAATAACAACACGGGTAGACTTAGGCTCCCCGATCTGACGATGGTGGGCCTGACCCAAACACTCTCTTTCCACCTGGGGTCAGCACTCAGAGATGCACTTCTGAGTCTCACCTGGAAAGTGTCATTCAGAAAAATGGCCACAGTTAACTGGCCAATAATAAAAAATACGTTTCATTCTCATGCCAGTGATCTTTTTTTTTCTTTTGAGACAAGAGTTTTGCTCTGTCACCCAGGCTGGAGTGCAGTGGTGTGATCTTGGCTCACTGAAACCTCCACTCCACGCCCCCAACCCCTAGTTCAAGTGATTCTCCTGCCTCAGCCTCCCAAGTAGCTGGGATTCTGGGTGCCTGCCACCATGCCTGGCTAATTTTTGTGTTTTTAGTAGAGACAGGATTTTGCCATGTTGGCCAGGCTGGTCTTGAACTCCTGATCTCAGGTAACCCACCTGCCTTGACCTCCCAAAGTGCTGGGATTACAGGCGTGAGCCACCATGCCTGGCCATGTGTCAGTGATCTTGATTGAACATTCTAACCATCCCTGTGACTGATGGGGTAGGCAAAAAGACTTAGCACAGGCCCGTATTATTATTTTCCTTTGATATTAATAATATATTTCTGGTGAGGTCATCCACTCTTCTGGAGATCATGTTTCTAATCAAAATAATCTGATATATGTCTCATAAGAGCAGTTCGCCTTATCTTTATACCTCAGTGACTCAAGCACATGGTAGAAGCCCAATAAATGTTTGCTGAACTAATCAAATGTGTATTTCTAAATCATCAGATCAACAATCCCTAGGATTGTAAAAGATATTGAAAAATCAACTAGACCAAAATGCCTTTCATGAAAACAATTTTTCTCTAAGAATATCTTTTACAATAACTGTTTGGCCTTCAAAGTTACTTTTTTTTTTTTTTTTTTCCCCTTGTTCGAAATCTCACACTGTTGCCCAGGCTGGAGTGCAGTGGTGCAATCTCAGCTCACTGCAGCCTTGACCTCTGTGGCTCAAAAGATCCTCCCACTTTAGCCTCCTGAGTAGCTGGGATTATAGGCCCATGCCACCATGCCCAGCTAATTTTATTAATTTTCTGTAGAGACAGTGTCTCACTATGTTGCCCAGGCTGGTCTTGAACTCCTGGGCTCAAATGATCCCCCCACCTCAGCCTCCTAAAATGCTGAGATTATAGGCATAAGCTACCATACTGGTCCAAAGTTATTTTCCAAAACCTTTATAGTCTCATTTTTGAGTGCTTCTCCAAACTGATACATGGATCTAAACATCATTGAAAGTGATGTTTCAAAACGGAATGCTACCTGTCATCAACAGGCCATGGCCCTGGCGACTCGCGTGCCTCATTTTGAGTGCACTTCAGAGTTCCTGAGTGATGTGCTTTATCCACTGACCTATGAGGCCTTGGGATGAGATGCATAGAGTTAATGTAGGTGATATTTTATAACCAACTGGTATTGGGTAGCCAATAAAAACTAAAAACTTGGAATGTTTTCCTCCTAGTCAGTGCATACATGCAATTTGCCATGTGCTCCTTCCTATGGACTTTACAACTTTGTAAACACATCAAGTTCTGTTGCTAGATGGCCCACTCCCTAACATAGTTAGCATAATCAAGAAAAATATGTTGGACCTATTAGTTGGCTTAGGATTTTCCCACTGAGAAAAGGAGTCACTTTTTGCAAATAAAAGAGTGACAGTGAGGAATCAGGGGACATGGCTTGTTGACTTTCTGATGAAGGTGGCTATCTTAATTGAGAATTCCACACAGTGGGAAAAATTCAGCTTTTGCAAGTAGGTATCCACAAAGCTAATTACATGCTACTGTCACCAATAGTATAAATCAGATCAGTTCATTCATTTATTTTAAGCCATCAATTCCTTGCTAAGCCTCTGATGTCATTGGTTTGACCCATTTGGCTAAAATTAGCTCTTCAAAAGCCAATATGAAAAATGGTCAGGTTACAGCACTGGGTGGTCATTCACTAGGGGTACCGCGTCATCATGATCCAGCAGTGCAGTGTCCACTGTAGGTCCTGAGGCTGTTACTCGGGGGTCTTGTGACTTGACCTACCCTGTCATTAGGAAGGAATGATGCCCTGTGGAAAATAACAGCCTGCTTATCTCTGTGCACAATCAGCCTACTGGGCAAGTTCAAACTCTCCCAAGACACTTAGAGGAGTGCTTCCCTGCCCTATGGTTTTCATCATCTAAAATTTTGAGATCTGTAAAGTCCCTGTCACAGAGTCACTTAGCCTTTAATTCCAGTTAACACATTTATTGAGCTCCCACACACACATTGGTTCATATAAAGTCACACTGAAGACTCCAAAGGCAAAACATGGTTCCAGTCTTGAAGCAGCTGCTTACCGCCATTGTGGAATTCTTTACATAAGTCCCCAAAATGAGACGGCAAATAGGTTGGGCAACAGATGGTGACAATGGAGAGAAAGTATGTTTTTCAGATTAGGGCCCCGCGTGGTTTAAGTTGCTGGGTTACACAAGACAAACAACCAGCATGCCAAGCCTGTCTCCTGGGTTTAACCTTCGTGGACAGTGGGCAGTGTCCCCATTCTATAGTCTAATGTGCAATTTCCTTGCTATTCATGATACTTCATCATGGCTTGAATGGCCTTCAGATAAGAGGCCCCCTCTGTGGAAATCATGATGAGTTAATGGTGTGTTTATCAACTTCTCTCAAGGTGGTGGACAATTTGTACCAGATAATGTTTAGTTAATCAGTCCACACAAATTTAATCTTATCACTAAATAGTTTTTTTTCCAGGGAGAGCAAATGCTAAAGTGCTTTGCTGTATTTCTAAGCTGTGTTTGTCATTAATGATGACATTAACAAACCTCAAATCAAGGTCTACGGAAAATTAGTCCAATGAAATGCGATGTGCTCTATCTTAACAATAAAATCCCAGATTAAGTCAGCTCCTCCCACCTAGGCTTGCTTCATCTGGTTTATTACTGTATCTCTTACTGAGACTCCTTCAGAATGGCCAACTGGAGAACCACCCCCAGCACAATCAACCAGTCTATCACATGAGATCAGGCGGGCTCAGGATGGTATGACCATAGACAAATCAGTCTATCTATACATATGTACATACACATAGACATAAACATAGGGGTGTGTGTGTGTGTGTGTGTGTGTGTGTTCTGCCTGCTACAAATTTAGACAGGAATGGTAGGTTTCAGCTGCCTGTTTAGCAAACTGTAATGAAAATACTTTTGAAGCAAATGTATCCATCTCTTCCATATTTTACCAGCCCCAAAGATTTCCCCTAACCTTTGCACACTAGCTAGTAAGCACAGGATTCACTGTACACATTCACTGCTACATTATGGCAGTAAGAATATAGTGCTTGACTGTCATCACCAGGAGCTGAAATAAACTACTCTAGTGTTGGAGGGGGAGGGTCTTGTTTTTTGTTTTGTTGCCTTTTTAACTCCATAGCCTGATTTCTTTGAGAAGAGCTCTTTTTAAAGTTCTCCTGCCCAGCCTGGTGGACATGGGCTAATGTGTGCAGCTGGCTTTGTGATTTGATATGGTTCTTCGAACCACATGGTGTAGCTGTGGACAGCTGGGAACAGCCAAGCACTCTACAATCATGTAGAAGCGTGTGTGTGTGTGTGATGCATGTGTATGTGTGTGTATGTATATATGCATGATGCACGTGCATGTATGTGTGCATGATGTACGTGTGTGTATGTGTGAATGTGTATACGTGCCTGTGTGTGTATGTATGTGTGCATGTGTGTGTGCATGATGTGTATGTGTGCATGGTGTATGTGTGCGTGTGTGCATGATGTGTGTGCATGTGTATGTGCATGTGTGTGTGTGTGCATGGTATATGTGTGCATGGTGTGTATGTGTGCGTGATGTGTATGTGTGCAAGATGTGTGTGTGTACATGATGTGTGCATGGTGTATGTGTGTGTGTGCACGATGTGTGTATGTATGTGTGCATGATGTATTTGCATGATTTCGTGTATCTGCATGATGTGTGTATCTGTGCATGATGCATGTGTGTGTATATATGTGTACATGATGCAGGTGTGTGTGTGTGTATGTATGTGTGATGTAAGGCTGGATTCAAGGCATGGCAAGGTGGAGGAGAAACAACATTGAGGAAAGACACACTCAGTGGCTCTTGACTCTAAGAGGCGGAGCTGTCATCAGGCTTTGCAGTGGCAGCTACAGTTGTGAGAGGCACAAGACAATTTATATGTATACATGGGAGAAACAGCTCTAGTCTTTCTTTCTTTTTTAGTGAAGAAGTCTCACTGTGTTGCCCAGGCTGGTCTCGAATTTCTGGGCTCAAGTGATTCTGCCAACTTGGCCTCCCTAAGTGCTGGGATTACAGGTGTGAGCCGTCACATGCAGCCATATATCTACTTATTTATTTTTATTTTTTTAGAGACGGGCTCACTGTGTTGTCCAGGCTGGAGTGCGGTGGTATGATCAGAGCTCACTGCAGCGTCTGCCTCCTGGGCTTCATTCCAGGCTTTTCAGGTCCAAGCTCAGTACTCGACTGCAGTCAACGGCTTTGATAATCATGTGTCTCTGTCAGTGGTTCTCAAAATGTGGTACCCAGACTGGACTAGCAGCATCAGCGTTACCTGGAAACCTGTTAGAAATGCAAATCCTTGGGCCCACCCCAGACCCATTAAGCCAAAAATTCCGAAGGTGGGGCCCAGCCATCTGTTTTCACAGGCTCTCCAGGTGATTCTGATGCAGCCTCAAGTTTGAGGGCCACTGAGCTATATATTTTGCAGACATACATTTACAACTATGTATGTGTGGGCTTGTATTCTTTCACAGAAAGAGGCAAGAACTTTTACTTGTCCAATGAGAGCAAATCCTCGTTGGGAGTGGCTGTCCCCATTGGCAGATAGTATTGAAGAAGGTGGACGAGACCTGGAAGTCCCTTGAGTATGCTTTCCACTCAATGCTAATCCGGCTTCCTGCATGGGTATAATTCCACAGCCATGATTTGGATGTTGATGGGTGCTGTGGGTTGTATGTAGTCCAGCTGTGTCAAAATCATCTCGTCCCAAATCATCTCGTCCTGTGTTTCAAGGCTTTTTTTTAATTTGGGAGACAGAGTCTAGCTCTATCACCCAGGCTGGAGTACAGTGACTCAATCTCGACTCACTGCAGCCCCCTCCTCCCAGGTTCAAGCAATTCTCATGCCTCAGCCTCCCAAGTAGCTGGGATAACAGGCGCACACCTCCACGCCTGGCTAATTTTTGTATTTTTAGTAGAGATGGGATTTCACCATTTTGGACAGGCTGGTCTCGAACTCCTGACCTCAGGTAATCTGCCCGTTTTGGCCTCCCAAAGTGCTGGGATTACAGGCAGAGCCACTGTGCCCAGCTATGCTGAAGGTTTTATAAACCTTCTTTGGCAAAGAAGGCTGTTGAGAAAGCCTCCTCCAGATGACTTTTAGTTTATCCCTCATGAGCAATGGCCCACTGAAATGACGGCCTTCTCCCCGCCAGGGTGGGCCGCTCCCTGGTACAAACTCTGTACTAGGCTTCTTCCAAACCACAAGAGCTATTTCAACAATTTAGTGCAGCATTGCACCATGAGACAGGACAGAAGTGCATTGGCAAGGGCGGACGTGTGGCCAAGTCAGGGTGACCTGGGGAGTGGGAGGTGAGCTTGGGACTTGAGAGATCAAGCTATGTGCAGCTTAAGGAATTCAGGCGTGGTCCCCCAAATGCATAGGATTCACATTCTTATGTCTATAAGGTAAAGGGGTAGGCAGGTAGAATACCTGTGTGTGTATGTGGGTCATTACATATATAGCAATATCTATGTTAAACTCCTAACTTGTTAGCCATGCATAAAAGGCGTGTGGCCCTAACCTACCTTTCCAAGGTGGTTTTCTCTTTGCTTTCTCATATACGCTTCATGCAAGCCAAACTGTGTGACTAGCTGGGCTTTCGAGACAGCCAAGCTTGACCATACCACAACCATCTATCATCACGCTTTTCCCTCCCTCACCCAGACTCACTCTCCCTCCTCCTCCTCTTATTTCTTGAGGCTTAATTCAAACACAACCTTCTCCGTGAAGCCTGCTGTGACCCCCTCCGCAGGTCCCCTGGGGGAGATCATCACTCCAGCTCTATAACCTCACATCACTTCACACCTCTCTTTAGTGTTTATCAGCCTTACATTATAATAACTATGGCTATTTCTGGGTTTCTCCTTAGCTGGTGAGCTTTTTGACGGCATTCTCCATTTCCTTCTTTTTTTTTTTTTGAGACGGAGTTTCGCTCTTGTTACCCAGGCTGGAGTGCAATGGCGCGATCTCGGCTCACCGCAACCTCCGCCTCCTGGGTTCAGGCAATTCTCCTGCCTCCGCCTCCTGAGTAGCTGGGATTACAGGCACGCACGGTGATGCCCAGCTAATTTTTTGTATTTTTAGTAGAGACAGGGTTTCACCATGTTGACCAGGATGGTCTCGATCTCTTGACCTTGTGATCCACCCGCCTCAGCCTCCCAAAGTGCTGGGATCCATTTCTTATCCCTGTGTAGTCTCCAAAGTACCCAGCCGCTGCTTGGTGTTCAGTATATTTGTCCTGTGAGTTAATAGCTGCCACATCACATAGTATGCTTAAACTCAAAAGACAAAAAATATATATAATCAAGCTGTGGAAAACAACTTGATGGTTCCTCAAAAAGCTGACCATAGGATTACCATGTAACCCACCAATTCCACTCTCAGGGGTATACCAAAATAATTAAAAACGGGCATACAAACAAACACTTGTACACAGGCATTTAGAGCAATACCAGTCACAATAGCCAAAAAGCAGAAATAGCCCAAATGCCTATCGATGGATGAATGGATAAACAGAAGTGTGGTCTATCCATACAATGGAATATCATTCAACAATGAAAAGGAATGAAGTGGCAGAGTTCAGTGGCTCATGCCTGTAATCCCAGCATTTTGGGAGGCTGAGGCAGGAGGATCACTTGAGGCCAGGAGTTGGGCAACACAGGGAGACTCTCTCTCTACAAAAATTAAAAAATATTGGCTGGGCACGGTGGTGCATGCCTATAATCCCAACTACTCAGGAGGCTGAGGTGGGAGCATCACTTGAGCCCAGGAGGTTGAGGCTGCAGTGAGCTATGATCACGTGCCACTGCACTCCAGCCTAGGTGACAGAGTGAGACCTTGTCTCAAATGAAATGAATGTATTGATGCATACTATAACATAAATGAAACTTGAAAACATTATGCAAAGTAGAAGCCAGACATAAAGTCACATATGATTGTGTTTATATGCAATATCCAGAATAGATAAATCCATAGAGGCAGAAAGCAGGTTACTAGTTACTAGGGACTGGGAGGAGGGAGAAATGGGGAGGGACCGCTTAATGGATATAGGGTCTCCTTTTGGGGTAATGAAAATGTTTCAAAACTAGACAGCGGGGATAGTTGCACAGCATTGTGAATGTACCAAATGCCACAGAAACGTTCACCTTTAAATGATTAATTTTAGTTATGTAAATTTTCTCTCAATTAAAAAAATAGTCAATGGTATAAAAGTATTCCCCTTTCACTTTAGAGAAACTGAACTGATTTTTATGGAATGATGTAATATATTATCCCAAATATCATCACATCCTAGGATAGATGAAGTATTGGTTTTATTTTCATGGCAATTCCTTCCCCACTCCCACATCTCCCTGCCAAGGGCCTGCCACTACTCAGCTGGTAGCATCAGGTCTCACCAAATGCAAGCACAGCTCCCTGCTTAAAGCAGGGTCCAGCTTTTCAGCTTCCTGTTCCTGTGTCCAGGTGCCCCAGAGAAGAAGCTGGCGCTCAGGCTCCATGGCTGGCGTTGCAGAGCCCATTGACAAGGATGGGTTTTTTCTGTCTTTTATCCAAGGTGTCCTGCTGGTAAAAACTGACTTTTTCTTTGTTATCCTGGAAGATATTCCTTTGCTTCAGAGCAGATAGGTCCAGTGCTTTCTTAGACACCCCGTCCCCATTTTCCACTCACTCCTGCTTGTATTCTCAGTTCACAGGCTGAAGCCGGCTGACATCAGTGTCATTGGGGCCCTGGGTGACTCTCTCACGGTAAGTGACCCTGATGCAGAAGGGGCAGGAGGGGAAAAGATCTTGAGTAATATGAGAACCTGGAGAGGAACATGGAGAGAGGAGTTCTCACTGCTGGCTCTTAGATGTTGCCATCTCGGGTCCTGATCTCCAGCTCCTCTCCGTTGCCCGACCCACCCTGGCATTCAGCAGCATTCCCTAACCATCATGGATTTTCGCCTCCATTCTGGTCTCATCTTCCTCCCGCAGTGCTGAGATGGAGAGAGCAGGAAGTGGAGGGACCCCAGGGGGAATGTGGGTGACAGGAGTGACCCTCCCCGAGTCACAGAGCTGATCAGTAGTGGGGCAGGAATGGACGAGGTCTCTAGATAATGGTGTAGAACTCCTTCAAGGACCCAGCAGTTTGTTTTGTCCATGTAGAAAAGCTAAGGGAAGGTACCAAGAAGAGGGGTGAAGAGATATTGAGACAGGAGCAAGTGCTAATGGGGCAGGGAGGTGGGGGAGGGTGAGAAGACGGGAGTCTATGGAAGAGGTGGGTAGCCCAAAGATGCTCCAAGCCCCCCTCTGCATCTGCCCCATGGTGACACCCCAGACCCTGCAAAGCACTATCCATGAAAAGCAGAACCAGGCCCTTTAAGAGCCTGGGGTCTAGGGGGCCCGGAGCTTTCTAGACACAGCTTCCATTCAGTAGCCACTCATCAGAGTCCAGCTGCTATTCCCTGGGCCAGTAGAATACAAGGTGTCCAGCTGAATCCTCCCCTAGAATGAGCAGACACCTCTCATGTCTATGGCCTGTCACAGTGATGCCATACCACACAGTGGGGTATATCCTCATGACAAAATCCTGTGAGGTATGACTTTCTTTAAATGCAACCAGTAAAAGCTGGGCCCATGGCTCACATCTATAATCCCAACACTTTAGGAGGCCAGGGTGGGAGGATCACTTGAGGCCAAGAGGTTGAGAACAGCCTGGGAAGCATAGTAAGACTCCATCTTTACAAAAACGAAAAAAAAACATAGCTGGGCATAGCAGCTTATATCTGTAATCCCAGCGCTTTAGAAGTCCAGGGCAGAAGGAGGCCAGGAGGTCAAGGTGAGCCTGGACAACATAGCAAGACCTCATCTCAAAAAAAAAAAAAAAAAATAGAAAGAAAAAACTAACCAAGCATGGTGGTGAATGCCTATAGTCCCAGCTACTCGAAAAGCTGGGGCTGGAAGATCACTGGAGCCTAGGATTTCAAGACCGCAGTGAGCCACGATGGTGCCACTGCACTCCAGGCTGGGCAACAGAGCAAGGCCCTGTCTCTAAATAAATAAATCAGTGAATGAAGCTGGGCAAGGTGAAGTGGCTAAGGCCACACAGCTTATAAAGTGCTTGAGCCAGGATCAGAACCCAGGGATCCTGACTCTGAGTCCAGGGCCCTGTTCCTGTGCTGTGGCAGCCTCCTCCATGGCCCCTCCGCCACTCTTCACCCAAGAGGCTTGACTATTCATAACCTCCCAGGAAGGGCTGGCAGGCTGGGCGTTAGCAGCTGATACACTGCTTATCACCGGGCCTGACATCACCTCCTCTGAATTCCCTGGTCTCCTTGAAGATACTCTCAGAACAAGGGGTCATCACATCTCGGCACAGCTGCTCAGGGATTCCTAGGGAGGTAGAACTTTGGGTATGAACCTGCCTGGCAGGTAGCAAAGGAACTGGGCACCAGAGAGCAGGGATCACACCTGGGCGGCCTCTCGTGGAGGCTAGCCTTCACCCCCTACTGCCTGAGAGGATGGTCTCAGCACGCCCTTCAAAATGCTCTGCTCAGAAACAGCGTGCTTTAGGCAAGGGGCACACACCTGGAGAGTGCCCACATTGTGCTTTCTCCAGCTGATGGTGGGCACGTGGGGTTTCATATTATAACTACATTTTAAGCTGTGCATAGGTGAGATATATTGGTATAAAACGATGATATATTTCCTTTTATGATATACTTCATAACTTTTTAAAAAATGAGAAAAACAGGACCCTGAAATGTATCCTTTTGAGAAGTTACAGTCTAATTTCAAGAGCACTTTTGCTAGACAAGTTTCACTTGGTCTTGGTCTAGGCAGGGTTTCTTAGAATGAAGCAGAGCTGTGAATGGCACCAGGTGTTCCCAGGGGGCGCTCTTCTGAGAAGGCAGGATGCGCATGGAGACTTGGTGCTGTCTAGATCCTAGATCCTAGATCCTAGATCCTAGATCCTAGATCCTAGAGAGCACCCGGGCAGTCCCAGCCGGCATAAGAACATAGACCTTCTGGCTGGCAAGCCGAGGGGGGTCACTGGGGAAGGCAGAGAAACTCACCCCCTCATTGTTTCCTCTCAGGCAGGCAATGGGGCTGGGTCCACATCCGGAAACATCTTGGACGTCTTGACTCAGTACCGAGGCCTGTCCTGGAGGTGAGTGAGGGTGTGGCAAGGCCCCAAAGTCCCCTTCATTGCAGGGCAAGGGAAACCCCCTGAGCATCCTAGAAAACAACGCTTTAAGCAGAGGGATGGGCCACTTTGTTCTTTACTATGACAAACTTCTAGGTTTCATTTGAAAGAGATATTCACCATCCTCCTCAAACCACTACATTGCCCAAAACAGTAGCTGAGCCCTGAGCAAGGAGTCTAGGAGAGAAACTATATAAATGGGTTGGAAATGCTTCTCTGGCTTCCATTTCTCCCTCTGTGATGTGATCTCAGAAGCGGGCAGTGGCCTGAGTGGTGCACAGATCATTGCCTTTGGAACCAGAGTTGTAACTGAGCCCTAGCTGCCCAGCTGTATGCCCAGCTTCTCTCTTCATGTCTGATGCAGAAATAACGTTACTACCTAAGCACCGTCTGAGGACTAGGCAGAATTTAAGTGGCCAGCACAGTGCTTGACACAAAGTAAGTAGCTGGTAACTGGCATTGTTATTAGAGGGCCTTTATTTGACAGATGAGGAAACAAGACTCAGAGAGGGCAAGTAACCTGACCAAGATCACACAGCCAGATGGTAAAAGATCACAAAGCAGAGCAGATGTTTCCTGGCCCCTACCAGTGCATTCCCTTATCATGTCTCACTTTGGGCAGGCTTATTTCTGCTCTGCATGTGAGCAAACCTCTGCCACAAGCCCGGGCAGGCTCGGTGTTTCCGCACCTGGAATCTGGCATCTCCATCTGACACCTGCTTTAACCTGGGTGCCGAGTGTCTGGCATCCTTCCTCATGTTGCTGCACAGTTAAAACCCAAACATTTGGGAAACCTTTTAGATGCTCCTAGACACGCTTGTGGAAAAGCAGGGAATCCAGTCCACTCTGGAACGCTGCATATTTTCATGCCTAGAGACCCATCTAACTTTGATCACCTTGGAATTTTCGTATTGGTTTGGAAGTTGGCTGACTCTCTAGAAGACACCTTTTAAAAACGGCTTTTCCAAGCCAAACAGGAAAAGAAGAGAGAAGAAATAGAGCAACTTTTTAAAAACGACATTTCCACCAATAATAATAACACCCGCTGCAGTGGCTAGCTGGAACGGTGCTGGCAGAAGAGGGACTACTTCCCCTTTGAAAGCAGGGGTGCAAGGAGGCAACTTAGCTCCCCCGCCCCAACATCTGCAAAAATCAGCCCTGCTTTAAAGCTGGCTTTTTGTTTGGCTGTTCTGGCCTATGGGGAGGGAAGTCGTATTCTGGTTTGCTTTTCCGTTTTTCTACTGAACTGATGGGGAGAAGGGCAAGCTCCAAGGCCCCAGGCTGTTTCTCGGGAGACGGGCGTTTCTGCTGCTGTCTGAAGGGTCTCGGCATGGCTGGCATTTTAACCTTTCATTTTTTTTCTTGGGCCCACGATACAGCGTCGGCGGAGATGAGAGCATCAGCACCGTCACCACCCTGGCGAGTGAGTACGAGGCGGCGGCCGGGCGGGCAGCTTGGTTTGGGGCAGCCCCTGCGCGCTTCCCGCTCCCCCTGCAGGTGGCGCGGGCCTCGGGAGCAGCCCCGGCTGCGGGAGCGCGCTAAATACAGCAGGGGGCGCCGCCTCCCGAGACTGCCGCCCCGCTCCGCTCCAGTGATGAAAATCTTGGAGTTGCAGGCGGAGCGGGGGTTTGGGGCGGGGCCCGGGGGCGGGAAGTGTCAAGAAGAGTCTTTACCGAGGAAGGAAGAAAGTAAAGCGTGGGGAAAAAAAAGAGCTCAGATCACATCTTAGTGCAAGTCATTAAAAAGTGATTCAACAATCTGGCATGAGATTAGCGAAAATAAAAGTGATTCAAGAAAGAAGAAAACCCGGGTCTGCGGCGCCTGCCTTTCCGAGCAGATCGCCCTTGGGAGAGGCATCGATCCAGGCACCTGGGGCGCAGGCATCGCTGCGCGTAGACATTGAATTGCGGGTTGCTGTAGGAACCGCTGCTTTTGCCGCAGGAAGCAGTGAAGTTACCGTGTGCAGGCTGTGCGGACGCAGCCATCTTTGGAGCTCAACACTTTCCTTAATTTACTTCCCTACCAACGTGCTCGGAATGCTTTTTTTTTTTTTAAGGCATAGTCTCGCTCTGTTGCCAGGCTGGAGGCTGGAGTGCAGTGTCGCGATCTCGGCTCACTGCAACCTCTGCCTCCCGGGTTCAAGCGATTCTTCTGCCTCAGCGTCCCGAATAGCTGGGACTACAGGCGCGCGCCACCACACCCGGCTAATTTTTGTATTTTTAGTAGAGACGGGGTTTCACCATGTTGGCCAGGATGGTCTTGATATCCTGACCTCGTGGATCTGCCCGCCTCGGCCTCCCAGAGTGCTGGGACTACAGGCGGAATGATTTTTTAAAGCCTGACTATATTCTTGTTTTAAATTCTGCCCAGTGCAGACACATCTCCGTGCTTGTTCTTAAACTACGCAAGCAATAAATGTTTAAACTGAATTCTTCTCCTGGAATCTTCTGGCTGATAATTTTGCCTGAGAGGTAGTTGATTGGTCCCATTCTCGTTTACTTTTCTGGTACATATCCCTTTGTAATATATCTTTAGAAGCTTACAAGTTGAACTTGAAGCCACCAAGACTTGGATGATGGGGATCTCATAGCTTAATCTCCACATAGGCAGAGCTGAGCTGGGCAGACTTCACTTACCTGTTTTGGTTATTTGTAATCCTGTTGAATTTACGTGGATGCAGTTCTGTGCCCCAGGCACTCCCTGCCTTCTTTACATCTAGATCTACCCATGTGAGCTCTAAGTCAGTTCCTCTATTGCTAGGAGATGGTTCAGGGTGCTTCTGTGAGTGTGATTAACTTGGCTGTGGGATGGCCCAATGTATACAACAGCTTTCTGGGCTCTCTAATTCCCAGGCTCGTATCGTGGACACGATGATTGGATGTACTTCACCTCTTTTACCAAAGTAATTTACAAAGAATTGAGACTTTGTCACCCCTCAGGTGGATGACTCCCCAGAAATGGAATAGCAGCTGTTTAGATTCTTCTTGCTAGAGATGTGAAGACTACTTGATTGTAGGGGGGAAATAACTATATGGAAATGTGTTAGAAAACTCATAAGAATGTAAAGGCAGAACAGAATCCCTGTTCAACTCCCTGGATAGGGCAGCAGCTTGTTCAGTTTAATCCAGTATTTGCTGGATTAAATTGAACTCCCTGTTCAATTTAATCCAGCAAATACTCCAGTGCTGGTGCTTGGGAAATAGGAGAACAGTGTCCCGATGACATCACCCAAGTCTCTTTGGCTGCATGTCTTCCTAAAGATGGACACATGACTAATATTTATAGATGTGTACAAAGCTTAGGGGAAAATAAACATAGAGGCTGTTGACCCTGTCTTCTGAAAAGGAGCTTCAAGAATTAGAATTCAGGTAAGGAAAGGGGAGAGAATGTTCCTGGCAGAGATATCTGCCTATGCCAGCAAGCTGCTGCCCTATCCAGTTGTGTGTTTCCACCCTATGACATTCCCACTAAGTAGCTGGGTAGGCTGTGCTGAGTTCTGGCTGCCTTCTAGGGAACCTACCACCTCCTAGGACAAGCCATTCCACTTTCAAATCGCTTGGGTGATTTAACAGTTCTTCTGTTGAGCAGAAATCGGAGCAATTTCCATTTATTAGCCTCATGCCCCCAAAGCCTGAAGGAATGAGTCCAGTCCATCTGCGTTGGTAAACCTGCAGCAGTGCTGGGTTCTAGAAGCACTCTGCTGGATGCCATGGAGCCCTTAAGTCCTGATTGCTACCCGGCCAGTTTCTTTCTGACATCCTAGTGGACTGTGAGACGGGGGGCAAGCGTCCCGTGTTGGAGCTGAGAAACCAGCCATCCTCAGCAGCTACGTGACTTTGAGCAAGTCTCCAAGCTTGTGTGAACTTTATTTCTAATTCAGTCCATAAACATTTATTGAGCATTTTATGAGGCCCTGGGGTATATGTAGACCCTGCTCTCAGGAGGGCTCAGTCACGTTGGAAGGATGAAAAAGTGAAAGTGTGGATCCAGTTGAGTAAAGGCAATTAGAATGCATGAGATTGCAAAGTTCAACAAAACCGACTAACCTTTCACTAGACTGGCAAAAGGGAGGAGGACTCAAAATCAAGAATGAAAGAGGAGATACTTCCAACCATACGGAAATAAAAAGGATTATAAGAGAATAGTATGAAGAATTGTATGCCAATAAATCAGATAACTTAGATGAAAAGGACAAATTCCTCAAAAGGCACAAACTACTGAAATTGACTTAATTAAAAGTAGAAAATCTGAATAGATTTATAACAAGCAAAGAGATTGAATTAATAATTTTAAAACTTCCAAACAAAAAAAGCAAACACTTTTTCTGCCTTCACTGGTGAATTCTATCAAACATTGGTATCAATTACCAGTTCTTCACAAACTCCTCTCAAAAACAGAAGAGGAAGGAATACTTCACAACTCATTCTGTGAGTTTTACCATGAGAGCAAAATAAGACAAAGTCATCACAAGGGAAGAAAACTATGACCAGTAATATTATGAATGTTGACCCATAAACCCTATGCAAAATACTAGCAAACAAAATCCAACAATATAAAACAATTATACCTCATGACTAAGTGGAATTAGCCCAGGAATCACACGGTTAGTTTTAAACCTCAAAATCAATTAATGTAATATTCTATGTCAACAGGATAAAAGACAAAAACCACATATCTCGATCATCTCAATGGATCAGAAAAGGTATTCAACAAACATCTAACACCACTTCACAACAGAAACACTCAACAAAGGTTGGGCGCAGTGGCCCACGCCTGTAATCCCAGCACTTTGTGAGGCCTAGGCGGGCAGATCACTTGAGGTCAGAAGTTCGGGACTAGCCTGGCCAACATGGTGAAACCCCGTCTCCATTAAAAACACAAAAATTAGCCAGGTGTGGTGGTGGGTGCCTGTAGTCTCAGCTACTCGGGAGGCTGAGGCATAAGAATCTCTTGAGCTTGGGAGCCAGCGGTTGCAGTGAGCCGAGATTATGCCACTTCACTCCAGCCTGGGCAACAGAGTAAGACTCTGTCTCAAACAAACAAAAAATTTAAAAAAAAACACTCAACAAATTAGGAATAGAAGGAAAATTCCTCACTCTGATAAAGGGTGTCTTCTAAAAGCCCACGGCTGACATCATAGGCAATGGTGAAAGAGGGAATGCCGGCCCCTCTCTGGTTTCAGGAATAAGACAAGGACGCATGCTCGTGCCGCTTTCATTCAACATCATACTGGCCATGGCAGTTAGGCAAGAAAATGAAAGAACAAGTACCGTGATTGGAAATAAATAAACCACTTCTATTTAAAGATGACATGATATCATGCAGAGACTATCCCAAGAAATCCACTAAAAAAATTAGCGCTAATAAATGAGTTCAGTGATTGCAAGGTACAAAGGAATATATAAAAATCAATTATAATGCTTTATACTAGCAGTGAGCATTGCTAAAATCCTAAAATGAAATGAACAATCCCATTTACAATAGCATCAAAAATAATAAAATACTTAGGAATAAATTTAACCAAAAAAAAAAAGCATCTGTTTTACTCTTAAGATCACAAAACATTGCTGAAAGAAATTAAAGACCTAAATAAATAGGAAAACATTTGATGTTCATGGATTGGAAGATTTAATATTCTTAAAATGATCATACCCCCCAAATCAATCTACAGATTCAGTGTGATCCGTATCAAAACTCCAGCTAGCTCCTTTGCAGAAATTTGCAAGCTGACCCTAAAATTCATGTGGAAATTTAAGGGACTCGGAATATCCCAAGAAATCTGTAAAAAGGACAAATTCGGAGGATTCATACTTCCCAATTTCAAAACTTACTATTATAAAGCTATAGTAATCAAGATATGTGGTACTAGCTTACGGATAGACATATCAACCAATGGACTAAGATTGAGAGAAATTAAACTCTCATATTCATGGTTAACTCATTTTCAGCAAGGATGCCAAAACTATTCAATGGAGAAAGAGTAGTCTTTTCAATAAATTGTGCTGAGACAACTAGGTAGTTACGTGCAAAAAAATGAGGTTGGGCTCCTACCTCACACCTTATACAAAAATTCACTAAATGTAAGAGCTAAAACTATAAGAAGAAAATATAAGAGCAAATATTTATGATCTTGAGCTAAACAAAGTCTTCTTAGACATACCACTAAGAGCACAAGTGGCGAAAAAAAAATTGATAGTTTGTGCTTCAAAGGATATCAAATCATATATCAAAGAAAGTAAAGATGACCCAAAGAGTGGAAGAAAGTACTTGCCAATCCTATATCTAATAAGAAACTTGAATCTAGAAATTATAAAGAACTTACAACTCAATAATAAAAAGACAACCAAATTAAAAATGGGCAAGGTATCTGAATAAGCATTTCTCCACAGAAGATAAACAAATGGCTAGCAAGCACATAAAAAAATACTCAACATCAGTAGCCATCGGTGCAAATCAAAACCAAAATGAGTTACCAATTTACATCCACTAGTATGGCTATAATAAAAAAATAATAATAAGTGTTGGTGAGAATGTGGAAAAATTGACGCCCTCATAAACTGCTGGTGGGAATGAAAAATGGTGCCGCTGCTTTGGGAAAAGTCCTGGCAGTTCCTCAAAAGGTTAAACTCTGTTTAACCTTTTCCATTCTTAGATATATATCCAAGAGAAATCCACACAAAAATTTGTACACAAATGTTCATAGCAGCATTTTTCATAATAGTCAAAATGGGTAAACCCCAAAGCCCCATCAACTGAAGAATGAATAAATAAAATGTGGTATATTCATGCGGTGGAATATTATTCAACAGTAAGAAGGAATGCAGTACGATGCATGCTATAACACGGGTGAATGTTGAAAACAGTATGCGAAGTGAAAGAGGCCAGTCACAAAAGGTATGTTGGAGTATATGGTTTCATTCCTATGAAATGGCCTGAATAAGCAAGACTACAGAGACAGCATAGATCTGTGATTGCCAGGAGGTTGCAGCGAATGGGGAGTGACCATCAGTGGGCACTGGGTTTCATTCTAGGGTGATGAACATGTTCTAAAGTTGATTACGTAGTGATGCCTGTACAGCCGTGTGAATATACTAAAAGTTATTGAACTGTATACTTTAAATTGGTGAATTTTTCTGGTAAGTGAATTATATCTCAATAAAGCTACTATGTTTAGAAAAAAACAAAAATACATGAGGAAAGCATGTAACCCAGACTCACACTTCTTCAGCAATAATTGATGAGACAGCTGTCATGTGCTGCGTGTGGTTAAGGCAGCTGAACACTTTCTTCCCACGCTGAGTGAAGGTTGGGGTGAGAGTAGGGGCTGTGGAGTGGGGACTCTGCTCCCCACCATCCACCGCTGCTCATCAAAGGAACTTGAAGATTGCTTTGCAGTAGTCACTAAGCATGTCTTTTCCTTGTATTTGTAGACATCTTCCGGGAATTCAACCCATCCCTGAAGGGCTTCTCAATTGGCACTGGGAAGGAAACCAGTGCTAATGCCTTCTTAAACCAGGCTGTGGCAGGAGACCGAGCTGAGTGAGTAGGGGTGACAGGGGCAGTGAACAGCACAGGTCCTCTGGGGACTGGAGTGGGCGTGGCCTAAACTGAGTTTATGGCTCTCTTGGAGGTGTCCCAGAAATCTATGAGCCTACCCTAACACCTACCCTCAGAAACTAGTCACAGTGGACTGTGGTGTCAGGCATATGCTCTGAGCATATTACTTTGCCTGTCTGTAAATCTCACGTAAGGCATGGGTCATAACTGGCCTCACTGCATCCCAGTTGTCACTGCTATGTCACTGTTGTTTCAGAGTCCTGCTCTCCCTCACTTCCTTAGCTGTGCCTTTCAGGCTCTAGACTCTGTATCCTTCCTGTGTCCCAGGAAGAGCACCGGCCCTGGGAGGGGAAGCCCTGGGTGCGAGCGCGGTTTCCTCCCTGGCCCCTCTAAGCCTCAGACTCTAAGAGGTGGGGCTAATTAGGAACCTCTCCCACAGGGCGGTTGTGAAGCTCAAATGCTGTATTAGATATGAACGTTCTGGCGAGCTGTAAATAGTGGACACATGACACACGGTCAGAATGGTGATCCTGGCCGTCATGCAGTAAAATAGCAGGCCCACCTGGGGGAAACATCAGTGGGCACAGCCATCATTGTCGTGGTCCCTGGGCACAGCTAGGTTGGTCCTCAAGAATGGGCAGGTCAGCTTTCCTAGGTTCCATCCCTCCACTGCACTCCAAAGCCTTGAGTGTTTCTTGGGGTTTGCTGCCTGCTCAGAGGGCAAGTGAATGCTATACCTAATCAAGGAAAAATAAATAGGAAGACCCTTTCTTTTTGATACTATTTGTATTTATAATTTTTATTTCAACACTTTTTGGGGTACAGGTAGTTTTTGGTTACATGAGTAAGTTCTTCAGTGGTAATTTCTGAGATTTTTGGTATACCTGCCACCTAAGCAGAGTACAACGTAGCCAATATATAATCTTTAATTCCTCATCTTCCCCACACCCCACCCTTCCTCTCTGAGTCCCCAGAGTCCATTATATCATTCTTGTTTTTGTTTTTTTTTTTTTTTTTTTTTGAAACAGGGTCTTGCTCTGTTGCCCAGGCTGGAGTACAGTAGCACGATCTCAGCTCACTGCAACCTCCATCTCCCAGGTTCAAGCGATTCTCCCACCTCAGCCTCCCAAGTATCTGGGATCACAGGCACATACCTCCATGCCAGGCTAATTTTTTTTGTATTTTTTGGTAGAGATGAGGTTTCACCATGTTGGCCAGTCTGGTCCTGAACTCCTGACCTCACCATATCTAGGCCAACATCTACTATTTTTTGACATTTTAATTATGGCCATTCTTGCAGTAGTAAAGTAGCATCTCATTGTGGTTTTAATTTGCATTTCCCTGATAATTGGTTATGTTGAGCACTGTTTCATGTTTGTTGGCTGTTTGTATATCTTCTTTTGAGAATTGACCATGCATGTCCTTTGCCCACTTTTCGATGGGATTATTTGTTTTTTTCTAAATCCTATTTTTAATCACAAACATCACACTACCATGTAGCCTAGGCTCATGTGGTTTGGTTCCTAGATTTCCTGACATCCTTCCAGCTCTCAGCACCATCCTGAGACCACGAGCCACCTAAGGAGCTTTCTCATTCATCACCAGTGGGAAAGGGGGCACAGTATCCAAAGTAACAGCTAACACAAAGCCCAATAGGTCTTACGATGAATTCTGGGGCTTTCTTTTCCTTTTGATGGGGATAGAGTTAAAAGGCTACAGATTTACTGCATTAATTTCTTGGCTTACTTTAATAGTACCATAATCTTGCTTTTTCCGAGCATATGTGGGCTGGTAATATGAGAGGAAAGGCAGTGGTAAGTATGATTAGGTCAGGGAGGCATCCAAGAATGAAACCTTAGAGCCAAGAGCATAAAAGTAACCAAATGAATGTGATTTATATGGCCCTGGGTTTCTGTCCTGGCACTGCCAGTGGCCTTGGGGGTCATTCATGCAAGCAATCTTAGCACATCCTGGGTGGCAGGGAAAAGTTGGGGATTATTCCTGTATTAGAATTGAAGAAACTATAGCACAAAGAGGCCACATGGCCTGAACAAATGCATCAACTTGACCACATAGTCTGGCCTTGTGCCCTGCAGGCTTCATTCCAGGTCTGACAATGGCCCTCATGCAGATACATCAGTGCACCATTTACAAGGCACCTGTGTTCTACACAAGAAACATGAGATGAACAGAGCAGAGGGTGACTCCCATGTTTTAGTGATGATAAAATTGAGCTTCGGCAGGGCGCAGTGGCTCACGCCTGTAATCCCAGCACTTTGGGAGGCCAAGGTGGGTGGATTACTCGAGGTCAGGAGTTCGAGATCAGCCTGGCCAACATGGCAAAACCCAGTCGCTACTAAAAATACAAAAATTAGTTGGGCGTGGTGGTGGACTCAGGAGGCTGAGGCACAAGAATCAGTCGAGCCCAGGAGGCGAAGGTTTCAGTGAGCCAAGATCACGCCATTGCACTCCGGCGTGGGTGATAGAGTGAGACTCAGTCTCAAAAAAAAAAAAAAAAAAAATTGAGCTTCGGAGGGGTTGAGTAATCATCCCCAAACTCTGTTCCATAGACAGAGCTGCTCCTCTGATAACTTCAGATTTGCAAATGAGGAAATCAAGGCTCAAAAAGGTTATATGACTTACCTAAAGTCCCCACCCAGGTGATCAAATACCTAGTGTACTGTGACTCACATCAGACCAGTTGGGCTAACAGATAAGAGGGGAAGAGACTGACTACTAATGTTTCCTGCTAAGCCCTGTGCCGGGGTCTTTATCAATGATGACAGTGGTAATGACGGCAGAAATAATTCAGTGGTTGCATACCACGTGCCAAGCACTGCTATAAGTTCTTTATATGGCACCTCATTTAATTTCCCCAAAAACTCCATGAAGAAAGTGTGCTACCATCCCCATTTCTCAAAGGGAAAAACTGAGAGTTTGTGGGATCCAGTCATCAGCCAAGGTCTCAGAGCTAGTCAGTTTCACAACTGTCTTATACAGAGCCAGGATTCAAACCCTGGCACTCTGGCACCAGCAGTGGCTCCTATTCCCTGGGGCAGCTTTGCCCATCTCATCTGCTGCTCCCAATGACCCTCTGGGATCAGTGAGTTTGTCTCCATTTTGCAGTCTTTTTGAACTAAGAATTTAAGTCACTTTCACACAGTTACCAAGAGGTGCCTAAGTGTCCAACCCAGATGCGTCTGGCTAGACTATGTTATCTTAAGTGTACGAGGGCTTAGGCCATGACACCTGCCAAAATGGGAGGTGCCATGATATGTGCAAGATGTGAAATACTCACAGGCAAACCTTCCATGTGCCTGAACAAGCCTGGCTTGGAAGGAAAAGAAAAGTAAACAGTCAAATATGTCAATCAGAAAATAGTCACACGGGTCAGGCACAGTGGCTCACGCCTGTAATCCCAGCACTTCGGGAGGCCAAAGCAGGTGGATCATGAGGTCAGGAGTTTGAGCGCAGCCTGGCCAACATGGTGAAACCCCATCTCTACTAAAAATACAAAAATTAGCTCGGCATGGTGACACATGCCTGTAATCTCAGCTACTCAGGAGACTGAGGCAGGAGAGTCTCTTGGACTCAGGAAGTGGAGGTTGCAGTTAGCAGAGATCACGCCACTGCACTTCAACCTGGGCGACAGAGCGAGAGTCCATCTCAGGAAGAAGAAAAAAAGGAAAATAGTCACACTGAGAGTTACCCCCTCCTATGCACAGTGCTCTGGCCTTCCCAAGCACAGCCACCGTCCCACCCCCATCCCACAGCGGAGCCTGAATGGGGAAGGAGCTCTGTGACATGGCCTTCAGTCCATTTCCTGCAGGAGGCCCACACTGGGCCTTCCTCCACCATACATTTGATTATTGTTCTCTCTGCTAAGTGCCCCTGCCAGTCCCTGCTCCTCACAGCGCTTCCTCTGGTGTGTCCCTGCAGGGATTTACCTGTCCAGGCCAGGAGGCTGGTGGACCTGATGAAGAATGACACGGTGGGTCTCAGGGGGCTCCGGGTGGGACTCCTTGGGAAGGGAAGTAGGCAGGAAAAATCCATGGATACATAGATCAGCTGCGGATTGAGGAGTGGTAGGGAGCCAGGCTTGGGTTTCTAGCAGACACATCTGAAGCCTGAAACGCTGCTCCTCTGGAACGGGGATTCCTATTCATTCATTCAGTCAGTTAGCTGTTGAAATTATGCATCTACTGTGAGTCGGGCATCAGGCTGGGGCTGGAGATATATAAAAGAATCAGCACAGTCCTGTCCTCAAGGAGCTTGGAAGGGGAGACCAATGTGAAGAATCAAATTAGGAAACAGTTGGCCTGTGCTCTATCAAAAGGGCTCTGGATAAGATGGGGTCGGGTGCAGAAGGGACAGGCCCCTCTGCTTAGGAGAGTCAGGGAAGCCTTGAGAAGGAGATGTTTGGCTGTTATTCTGGGCACATGGCCCATGAGAGAGCCCTGCTCTGCAAGGAGCAGTACCAAAAAATAAAAGTAGAGGAGATGTTTGAGCTGCGTTCTGAAAGACGAATATGAGGTTCTCCCTTAAATGAAAGCAAGGGTCCCAATTCAGAGGCTTTTTACAGCGGTTTCCAGGTGGGCAAAATAATTTAAAAAGGAAGATTAGGATGAGTTATGTAAAACTTAATGTATACTGAAGCCTGTTATCAGGGGTTTTCAGGGTATTTCTACCCTTAATGTCAAACTTTTCTGGATCTTGTTCTCACCTTTCTCCTTCCACCCTGTTTTGGAAGTGTAGATCACAGAAGCAAAGCTATGTAAGCCTGGGGCAATATAAGAGGTTGTGAGGGCCATGGCTGCCCTGGGGCCATGGTTTATGGACTGTGTATAGCTGCACCCCTCCACACAGCCCTGTGAGTTCACATACTTCTTCAGGTCCCCTTGGAGGAGACAGATCCCAGAGGTGGCAAAATCTTTTCAGAGCATGTGCTTAGAGCTGCTCTCTACCCAGCCTCTCTGGCTTGACTAGTTCATGCGCAGAACTATTCACCAGTGTGAGTACTCCAGATCTGGAGAGCCCTCTCTTTATGAAAGGCGGTCCTTTCTCCCTTAAGGCAAAATTAGAATCCAGGATTTCTAGAAGATTTTGGAACACACATTCCTTTCCCATGGCCAGGACCAGCTTCCTTATCCCCTCCCGACTTCCTTGCTGTGCTGGAGATGGAGGAACAGAGCTCAGAGGGTGTCTGTATCCACTCGACCAGCACACATGGAAACTGTGACCTGTATGCTTTTGTGTGTGGACAGAGTTCAGTAATTCCATATAAAATAAACGAACCATTAGTACCTATGATCTCAGGACCCCAGAACCAGAGAATGGAGAATATGGAAGCCCACGAAACACTCAGGTGTGTGAGGACCCATGCTTTCTAGTGTCAAGCACTTTGTGTTCAGCTTGACTTGACTCTGGGACAAGGTGCTTACTTGTGTGTTTCCTATTTGTTTCAGAGGATACACTTTCAAGAAGACTGGAAGATAATAACCCTGTTTATAGGCGGCAATGACCTCTGTGATTTCTGCAATGATCCGGTAAGTTTTCAGGCCCCTTACTCAAGTCTCACCCCCAAAGAAGGATTTTCACAGCCCAGTCACTTGCTCCACCCAGGAGCAGTGCAGCTAACTTGGGACTCAGGCTCATGGTTTGTCTTGGATCCAGCCTGGGATGAACCCTGAGACTGAGAAAGCGTTCACCTCCAGGGAGCAATTCAGCTGGACAAGCAGGATTGGTTACAAGATTGATCCTGATTCAGTTTCCTATTAAGGGAGCCTGATCATATCATTCTAGAAGCCAAGATAACACCCAATGACCTAGGAAAGTCTTGCCTATGTTCACAGAGAGTCACAGGTTAGTTCCTTTCTCCAGTCTTTAGCGGCCTTGCCCTCTCCACCTCTGTGCTGTCGCTTGTACGGGAGAAGTGATTTCCTGCAGGCATTTGGGCAAGCTTCAGAGCCAAGTCCTTATGGGCTGCTGGGAAACCCCAGATCAAGGCTGCTGCTCTGTGGGTGCTTCATGTCTTCATGGAACCTGTTTCTGAGCTGACAGAAACCCTACAGGCCATACACACTAGCCTCCCACCCATGCCTATGCCAGGAATGTACTAGGAGCGAAGCAGTGGTGAAGGAAACACAGGCCCTGTCCTCAGGAACTCGCACTGCCAGCGGAGAGACACAGGCACTTCATCACAGCACAAGGAAGACATCAGGATGTGGTTGTAGGGATGCACAAAAGCAAAGTTGGCCGGGCGCGGTGGCTCACACCTGTAATTCCAGCACTTTGGGAGGCCAAGACGGGTGGATCATCTGAGTTCAGGAGTTCAAGACCAGCCTGGCCAACGTGGTGAAACCCCATTTCTACAAAAATTGAAAAATTAACCAGGCATGATGGGCAGGTGCCTGTAATCCCAGCTACTTAGGAGTCTGAGGTGGAAGAATCACTTGAACCCGGGAGGTGGATGTTGCAATGAACCGAGATCATGCCATTGCTCTCCAGCCTGGGTGACAAAGGAAGACTCTGTCTCAAAAAAAAAAAAAAAAAAAAAGGCAAATTTGCTGTGGGAGCCTGGTGTGTGGGGAAGGGTTTGTTAGATTTACATAGAGCAGGAGACTTTCCAACTGGGGCTTAAAGATGAGTAGGTTTGTAGGTAGAAAGGAGACCAGCAGAGTGAGGTTTAGGCTATCTTGCTGTAGCCCGTGATCACCGACCTGGAGGGATGCCCCAGACCCCTCACAAGCCACTTTACTGACATCCCAGTCACCAGGAGTCAGGAGTTTTCAAGCTGTGATCTGAAGGGCCCAGAGGGGAGCCTTGGGGCTGCTGGTGGCCCATGGGGAGGTGGCACCCTGGGCCCTTCCCCTGCTCACCTTAAGTGACAGCTTTGATATGTTCCATACAGCAGGGCTCTTGGTTAGATTTCAATCAGAGGAAGAGTTCCACTACTGAAAAAGCTTTAAAACCACAGATATCAAGGTCAGAAGAAACAGGTAAAATGTATCTAGGCTTGGTGTGGCGGGTGTTTCACGAGACCCTCTTCCCCTCCATTATTGCCTCGATTTGTGTAGGGTGTGGCTCCCCAGACACGGAGGCTCCAGGAAGAAGAGATCAGGCCATAGGACAGAGGCTGCTCAAGTTGCCGGAGATCTTAGAGCTCATCTGCTCTGACATCTCCATGTTAGAGGGGCCCGGAGATGCAATGCTCTGGCTCCAAAGCTAGTGGATGTGAAGTAGACCCAGAGCTCCATGCAACAACAACAAAAGGCATTTCCCTGAGGGCCACAGCCATGACAAATCTGAGGATCGTGGGGCTGGTGTCCAGGCTGGGCCCAGAGACAAACACTATATTTCAATATTGCCCACTGTGACTGAAATACAGTAAGAAGGGGACTCTGGCCGGGTGCGGTGGCTCACACCTGTAATCCCAGCACTTTGGGAGGCCGAGGTGGGTGGATCACTTGCGCCCAGGACCAGCCTGGGCAACATGGCAAAACCGCATCTCCACCAAAACAAAAATTAGCCAGGCATGGTGGCACGTGCCCATGGTCCCAGCTACTTGGGAGGCTGAGCCCAGGAGCCGGAGGTTGCAGTAAGCCTTGATCACACCACTGCACCACATCCCAGGAGACAGAGTGAAACCCTGTCTCAAAAAAACAAAAAAAAAAAAAGAAAAGGAAAGAAAGAAAGAAGGGGACTCAAGGGAGAAAGTAGCCCTGTTCCTAGAGAGATTGGGTGACAAGTGGTGTTCAAGGGATACTTTCTCTTCCTGCAGGTCCGCTATTCTCCCCAGAACTTCACAGACAACATTGGGAAGGCCCTGGATATCCTCCATGCCGAGGTACGGAGGCTGCATCTTAGACCTCAGGCCTAGCCTGGGGGAAGCTCTGGCGTCCTGCGTCCTGGGGAGACCTGCAGGTCACCTTGGTTGTGGATCTCAGCCCGAATGCCTAGATGGGGAGCAGGGAGGGGTAGGGGAAGCGGATGGGGGTGGATGGAAGTCCCTAGATCTGAAACGTGAGCAGGAAGAGCGGGCCCCACATCCAGGTGAGACCCCGGAGCTGCCAGCCGCATCCTCTTGGTGACAGATTTTGCCTTTTCTCAGGTCCCTCGGGCATTTGTGAACCTGGTGACGGTGCTGGAGATCGTCAGCCTGAGGGAGCTGTACCAGGAGAAAAAAGTCTACTGCCCAAGGATGATCCTCAGGTCAGACAGACACTTCTCCCCCATTCCCAAAAGGGCAGTGGCACCCTCAGCAAGCTCCCTAGAAAACCCAAGGGCAGAAGTGTGAAAGGACTGTGGCCACCCCATCTTCTAACCTAGAAAGGCCTAAGGGGAGGATATCCCAGGATTTTTCAACCCTGGTGTAGGCCTCAGCCTACCTCAGGGTGGCATGGAGAACTACCCCTGTGCCCCTCCTCTGCTGCCGTGGCTGCCACAAGGCACCCTCCAGGCCTCCAAAGGAAAGAGCAAAACGCTAGGAATGGAGCCAAGCTGTGTGGCTGAGGCCCAAGGAGCACCCAGGCCGCTGCTGGGACCTACTTCCAAGTGTGTCCACAGCTGCCCTGCCCCTCCAAGAGGCCCATCTCTAGGACAGGGGTGCCTTTGGTTGTTATGGGTGTTCTGTGTAAGGCATTCACAGATATTTGGCTCCTGTCACTTGCCAGAGAAGGAGGGCAGACCAGAATCAGCAGAGTCCAGAGGACAGAGTCCTCCCCAGAGAGTAGAGAGCCCTGGTCCTGAGAGCATGTCTTCACCCCTTAGCCTCCAGAGTCAGACAGAGCTGGCTTCCCCCTCTAGTACAGGCTGAGCATCTCTCATCCGAAAATCTGAAATCTGAAATGCTCCAAAATCCAAAACTTTTTTTTTTTTGAGATGGAGTCTCACTCTGTCACCAGGCTGGCAATGGCACAATCTCAGCTCACTGCAGCCTCCACCTCCCAGGTTCAAGCAATCCTCCCACTTCAGCCTCCTGAGCAGCTGGGATTATAGGTGCATCACCATGCCCAAATAATTTTTGTATTTTTAGTGGAGATGAGGTTTCACCATGTTGGCCCAGGCTGGTCAACATGGTGAAACCTTAGGTGATTCACCCTCCTTGGTCTTCCGAAGTGCTGGGATTACAGGCATGAGCCACCACTCCCGGCCCCAAATCCAAAACTTTTAAAGTGCTGACGTGAAACCACAAGGGGAAAATTCCACACCTGACCTCACGTGACAGTTGGCAGTCAAAACACAGGTACACAGCACGCAGTTTATTCAGCATCCCCAAAAAGCCCCCTTCAGCTGTGATCACTGTCTTTCCTGCGCATGCCCAGATCCTGCAGCTCAAGCATGCCCACAGAGGGTAGCAAAGTGGCACATGTGCAGGCTGGGTGCTCCAACAACAGGTTCCCCATGATGGCTCACGTGGGGCCAAGACCTGAGTGCATTACTCACCGTAGTTTTGCTCATTCTCTGTGTCGTAAAGATGTGGCTGAAAATGATGGTCATAGGGTAATGCAAATATTCCAAAATCCAAAAAAATCCGAAATCTGAAATGCTTCTGTCTAAAAGCATTTCAGATAAGGGAGACCCAGCCTATATGACACATCTCCAGGATCCTCAGGAATAAGACGTTCTTCTAAGTGAAGCATGAACATTTCCCACAGCCTTCCTTCCTACAAGTTCTCCTCTGGACTGTTAGCCAAGGTCACTGAGGCTGTGCTCCTCTGCCCTGTCCCCCGAGTTCTGTCACTCTGTACAGGTCCCCACCCCAGATCTGAGCACATCACATGGTAATTATTCATGTGCCTCCCTCCCACAGCCTGTGAACTGAGTCTGAGTCATGGCTAGCATGGTGTAGGGGCTCAGCTGCTGTTTGCTTGAATGACTGAATAATTCACAAGGACCAGACTCACTCTTGGAAGTTAAGGGGTATCTTGGCTGCTCCTCTGTAGATCCATGCCAAGCCTCACCTGGGGGACCCAAACTGCACAGGTCCCCTGGAGAAGGCGTCACGGTGCTGTGAGCAGACAGGATGGCTGCTGGATGACACGTGCTTATGAATGCTGCTGGTGTCAGGCATGCTATTTCCAACTGCTGACTCATCCCCTGGCTCCCACTTTCTCCAGTCACTGGGCCACACAGGGATTGTGTCTTCACTCCATTTCAGAGCAGCTTATCAGAAAGCCTCTTGCTACCCTTCCCAGCAGGGTTTTTAGACCATTCAAACTAAAGGTTCAGTATAGGCATTTGCCAGGTCCATTCACAGGTCCGAGGTGGCCAAGTCACTGAACGTCAAGGTTGGATAGACTCAGGTCATCTTGTCCTGCCACCTCTGCAGTGCTCTGCACTCCCCACCTCTCCACTGTTCCATCGGGTGGCTGTACTTTCCTCTGCAGTGCTGAGTCTACATGGAGCCATCCCTGCTGTTATCACCTCATTCCCCTGGACCAAAAGCCCAGAAGTGCCAGATAGCTGGCCAGGTCAGAGCTGCAGACTGGATGGAAGCAGTTGGATACAGAGAGTTAACATAGAGGTTCAGAGCTTAGGTTCAGAGCCAGACAGACTTGAGTTCAAGTCCTGGCTTCCACATTCAGCATCCATGTGACCTTGAGAAAGTTACTCAACCCCTCTGAGCCTCGGTTTCTCATCTGTGAAACACAGATAATGAGAATACCACTTCTAGAATGGCTAGGAGGACTAAACAGGTTAATACCCATAAAGTAGTTATTGCAGTGCTTGGGACAGTAGTCACTGTTAATTATTCAATAATTGCTAAGACAAATTCAAATCAGTGTATCTTAGCAATTGTTGTTGTCACTAATATTATGTAGAAGGCAGTATGCCTCGTCCACACAGCACTGTCCTCAGACAGCCACAAGGTAACTGGGCTCCATAAAAGTCACTCCTACAGATATCAGAAGCAGTCTATTTCATTTTCAAGAGCAAATCCAGGTCTGGGAAAATTTTTTTCTTTCTTTTTTTCTTGAGAGAGCCTCTCTCTGTCACCCAGGCTGGAGTGTAGTGGCACAATCTCAGCTCACTGCAACCTCCACCTCCCAGGTTCAAGCGATTCTCATGCCTCAACTTCCCGAGTATCTGGGACCACAGGCCTGCACCACCACACCTGGCTAACTTTTTCATATTTTTCATAGAGACAGGGTTTTGCCATGTCAGCCAGCCTGGTCTCGAACTCCTGACCTCAAAGTGATCTGCCCTCCTTGGCCTCCCAAAGTGCTGGGATTACAGATGTGAGCCACCGCACCTGGCCTGGAAATTTTCTTTAGCTTCATTTAGTATGGTCAGCAGGCCAGACAGCCAGACTCCTCATTAGCACAGCTCTCTGAACTCCAAGTTAAAAGAAATATATTGAGTCTCAAAGCAACATTTCTACATCACTCATTCAGGATGGTGATCTTGGTGGGTGAGTGTTTCTCTTTGGTTTGATCCACAGGTCTCTGTGTCCCTGTGTCCTGAAGTTTGATGATAACTCAACAGAACTTGCCATGCTCATCGAATTCAACAAGAAGTTTCAGGTAAGTGGGGAAGGGGTTCTAAGACTTCCCAGAACTGCTGTGTGATCTGATTGCTCTGCCTAGAGAACATGTCAATGCCTAGGTAATTTTGACCCTGTATGGGCAATGACCATGGACTGGTTTGCTGATTTTAAAACGCCCTGAGACACAGCAGGGCTGCAATTTGGTTTGCTTGACTTGTACCACAGAGCCAAGTGCCTGAACGTGCCACTGAATCTCAGTTCCTGGTCTTTACATGAAACGAATGTTTCCACTTGTTCATAGACGAACGCGGATCATGGAAAGAAGTTTCAGAGTGGAAACTTCTATCCGGATCCAAACCCCGACTCTGCTCACTGGCTGTGGAACATTAGACACGTGGGCAGTGAAACTTCTCTGAGCTTCCAGCTCCTGGGTGGGAAATGGATGCTGAAACACCTCCCTCCCTGGAGGGTCTCCAGGGTTCAGTGAGATGAGGTGCATTCCCTCTGCCCTCCCCTCTGATAGGGCAGATGTTCTTGGGGAGCACAAGGAGAAAGGAAGTCAGGAGATGATCTCCATCTTGTGGGTGGTTCATTTTAGCCCTTTCTCTACCACATCTTTGACCGTAACAACAGACTCCCTTAATGATCATGAGTTTCTCCCCCACAAAAAAATTGTCCAGTCACTCGGAGAGGACAGTGGTAGGCCTTTCTTCCAAACTAGGCTGCAAACAGCTGCCAGAGTAGATCCATCCTTCAAGGAGTCCATGGACTCCATGGGGGCAGCACCACTTCCCTGCAGACCTTTTTAGGGGCAGCTATACCTGCCAGGTGTAATGCAGGGAAATGAACCTGTATTTATTATTCTCTGTGACCACCACCTAGCACTCAGGATGATTCCCCTGCTGGACTTCCTTTATTTATTTATAATGAGATAGGGCCTCACTTTGTCACCCAGGCTGAGAGTGCAGTGGCACAATCTTGGCTCACTGCAGACTTGACCTCCAAGGCTCAAGCTATCCTCCAGCCGCAGTCCCCCAAGTAGCTGGGACTGCAGGTGTGTGCCACCACACCCAACTACTTTTTGTATTTTTAGTAGATACAGGATTTCGCCATATTGCCCAGGCTGGTTTTGGACTCCTACACACAAGCAATCCACCCACCTCAGCCACCCAAAGTGCTGGGATTACAGACATGAGCCTCTGCGCCCAGCTGTACTTCTTTCTGCTGTGAGCAGGCACCTGTGACTGGGGAGAAAGTCCCCTGCCCACAACAGAACAGAGAAGGCAGCTGAGGTTATGGCCGTGAGAGCAATCCTGTTTCAATTGGGGTTATTTGGTGCACGCAACCAAAGTTCATGGAGTTTCCAGCTAATTTAAGCAGATTTAATATGTACACAGAATCCCTAGCAGAGCTAGAGAGCTAGGGTCAGGAGCTGAGCTATCAGGAATCGTGGAATGATAAAATCCTAGGGGCCAACCCGTAAGAATCAAAATCAGGGCTGGGTGTGGTGGCTCATGCCTATAATCCCAGCACTTTGGGAGGCTGAGGCAGATGGATCACTTGAGGTTAGGAGTTCAAGACCAGCTTGGCCAACTAGTGAAACCCTGCAAAAAATACAAAAATTAGCCAGGCATGGTAGCACACACCTGTAGTCTCAGCTACTTAGGAGGCTGAGGTAGGAGGATCATTTGAAAGCAGAGGTTGCAGTGAGCCGAGATTGCACCATTGCATTCCAGCCTGGGCAATATAGTGAGACTTTGTCCCTCCAAAAAAAAAAAAAAAAAAAAAAAAGAATCAAATTCAGACCACAGACCTGGTCCAGGGAAGACATCACAGACTCCAGTGTCACTGCTGTTTCTAGGAGCTGGATGCAGCCGCCACCTTCAGCAGAATGGGTGCTTTGCCATCCCTGGCACAGGCAGTGATTGGTGAAGCCTCAGCTGGTGCCCACACCTTGGCTGCAGGCGGGGTTGGGAAAGCAGCTTTTGTCTTTTTCAGCCTCCACAGTGGGAGGCAGGCTGCTCCCTGTGCAGTGGGGTCTTCAAACTAGGAAGTGGGTTCAGATGCTGAACAGCCAAAACGGAGGAGAAAGATTCACCGACATCACCTTCCCAGCCTCTGCAGACAGGCCAGTGGTTCCCACGGCAGACTGCCCACCACTGAGGCCCTGCCTGATCTAGTGTTTTGGAGATCCCACATGCCAGCCACATGTGGCCGTCACGCCCTCTCTGAGAATCATCTCACACCCTACTTCCCACAAAAGCTACGGCTCTCATCACTCACCCTGGAGATGATCATTCCTATCAATAACCACAGTCAGTTACTTACCACTGGCCATGTGCCAGGGACTCTACACACTATTTATTTCCACTACCAAAAGGTGTGTGGTTCCACTGTGAGCCCATCTGGCTATCCCCAAAGTAACCGGTAGCACTGGAAGGGATTTAAGAGATGGCCCAGGACTCACCCAACATCCTCCATTTACTAAAGGGGAAACAGAGAAAAGGGAAGCACCGTGCTGGAAGTCACACTGCTAGTTCGCAGTACCTCACTTCCTTCCCTTCTGAGAGACTACCTTCTCTCCTTCCCTCATGCCTTACTCAAGGCAGACACTGGCTTGGGAGGTCAGACTCGAGACATTCCTGGCCTGGGAATTGACCCTGGGAAAAGACAGTGTGTGGTGTTTTCTGAAGTGACCCCATTAATGTTCCCAGGTATGTAAGCCTGACTTCCCTCTCCAGCCAGAGTAATGGCCCCAGGTGGCAGAAACCCTGGTGAGCAGTGGAATGGCTGAGTCAGCCTACAGTGGGAGCCAGAACTGGGGTAACAGGTTTTCCTAGAAGTGACCCCAAGCAGAAGCTGTGAGGGTTACACAGATCTGAGAGTCTCCGGCACACATACACCCTGCACAGGCAATGTAAATATACACTCAATTTTGATGCACTTTTGATTTTCCTGGACAAATGTAGGACAGAAATAAATTGTTTGGATTATTCAAAATGTCATTTAACTAAAAACCACCCCTCAAATCTTTAGTCAAAATAGCTTTAAAAGAAGTCAAGCTGGCTGGGCAAGGTAGCTCACACCTGTAATCCCAGCACTTTGGGAGGCCGAGGCAGTCGGATCACCTGAGGTCAGGAGTTTAATACTAGCCTGACTAACATGGAGCAACCCCGTCTCTACTAAAAATACAAAATTAGCTGGGCGTGGTGGCACATGCCTGAAATCCCAGCTATTCGGGAGGCTGAGGCAAGAGAATGGCTTGAACCTGGGAGGTGGAAGTTGCAGTGAGCCAAGATCGCGCCATTGCACCAACCTGGGCAACAAGAGCAAAACTCGATCTCAGAAAAAAAAAAAGTCAAGCTGATAGACTTTTCTTATCTATCCTTTTTCACAGCCTAGTTCAAATAGATGCAATTGCAGCAGAGTTTGGGGCCAGGGGTTAAGATAAAGGCTGATCTAAAATGTAAATGATCTAAAATGTAAAATTTCAGTTGCAATTTTGCTCCAGGTTGATTTCACTCAACAGTCAGATTCTGCTTAGTTCTGTGTTGGGGAAAGAGATCGATCAAGGACTGAGCAGATGCACAGAGGACTGCCTGACCTCCATCCCCTTTTCCTCCTGCAGGAGGGGACCCACCAACTGATTGAGAGCGGCCGATACGACACAAGGGAAGATTTTACAGTGGTTGTGCAACCGTTCTTTGAAAACGTGGACATGCCAAAGACCTCGGTAAAGAAAGCAAGCATCGTGGATAAATAGAATCCACAGAGAGTGTGTGGCTCTTTCTGAGTGTCATTTATATGATCCAGCGTGTCTATAATGGCCTCTCTTTTTCTGCCCGGTGAGCAGGAGGGATTGCCTGACAACTCTTTCTTCGCTCCTGACTGTTTCCACTTCAGCAGCAAGTCTCATGCCCGTGCAGGCAGTGCCCTCTGGAAAAACATGGTAAGGTGGCTGTGAGAAAAATACATCCTCCCTCTGGTAAGAAAAAGACTCAAAGGTCCTCCTTGACGTAGGAGGCCCATCATACATGCCATGTGATTCTGTGCACAGCAATGATAAATAAACCCCATCTCCTTCGTCCTTCCCTGCCTCCCGCACCCCTGACCTGCATCCTGAGCTTTCCACCTCTTCCTCACTCCCCATCTCCCTGCTTCTTGGTTTAGCTGGAACCTGTTGGCCGGAAGACAACATATCATAACTTTGAAAACCAGATCAATATCACATGCCCGAACCAGGTAGAGTGGAAAGTGCGTCCTTCCAGGCTCCGGCTCCCATTGGGCTTCTTGGTTCATTTCATCCCAGGCCCTCACCCTCACCCCCAGCTCTGCCTACCCACCCACCCCACTTTATACTCCAGGGTTAACTGCCCCAAATGCCCCATCTGGCTGTACTGAGAGGGATGACCACTTGATCTCTGCATGGCCGGGAGCACTCACACACGTCTGGGCTGGAAACAGCTCTTTGGGGCGGGCGAGATGAGCATGGCAGCCACATCTACCTGTCATTCTGAAAGCTGGGAGCAGTGGAGAACTTCACAGGCAGATGGGGCAGAAGGATTCCTTGTCTTCACATAGCCCCTGCCTCTATGGCAGAGGGGCAGAGTGAGGAACCGGAGACCTAGAAGGATATCTAGTTGGTGGTGAGGGATGGGGGGTGTAAATTGGAAGCTGGAGCTAGGGAAGGAAAAGCAGAACAAGCCCTACATTTTTACTCACAAGTTCTCAGAAAGACTTTCTTGGAGCTCTGCAGTGGCTGCCCCCAGCAGCAGTGGCTGCTCCTAGGCTGACACTGGGAACCACTGTGCAGGGCTTATGTGAGACAGGACCAAGATCATCTGACTTTTCTTGCTTGGGCAGGAAGGGATCTTGGCCACTGCAGGGTGGGGTATGCATGGAGTGGCAAGGGAGCCCGGGGAGCAGAGACAAGGGCTTTTTCCAGCAGAAAGAGGAGCATGGTTGGAAGAGGGCAGGGTGGAAAAAGAGAGGCCACATAGCCATCCTCAGCCAGCCACGCGGGAGGTGGAGGAAGGCAAGCACATTCCTGGAAGCATGAGTTTCTGCTCATTCTTTGCACTGGGTTCAGGTTGCAGAGAAGGCCCCCCTACATCCCAGGGGGGAGTCACCCTGGCAGAGAGAGGCCAGGCTTGGGATACAGGACAGGGAGGCTGCAGCTGTTTATGCCAGGCCGACACTTACTGAGTGCTGGCAAGCAGAGAAGCAAGCAGAATTTGCTGCCGTTGCATACCCCTTCTCCCACAGGTCCGGCCATTTCTGAAGACCTACAAGAACAGCATGCAGGTACTTGCGTCTTGCTTCCTCTTGGCTCACCGAGCAATGCAATGGGCAATGCCTGGGCTGGGACAGGCCCACCGGGCAGGGTGGGAAAACGGGCAAGAGTTCCAGATGGCCATAAAGGCCACCCACCTGACCTTCAGATGGAGTAGCGGGTAGGGTAAATACCGTGGATAGCAGCTGGAAGGCATCCGACCAACCCAGTCACAGCTTTACCGAAACATAAGTGACAAGAAACCCTCTTCCTTGTAAAGCTAGTGCAGAAGCAGGAGCTGGTGTGGGGTGGGGTCATTTATTTCTGCCCTGAGTCTTGCACTGGATGGTGAAGGGGTCTAAACTAGATGAGTGGACCTCGACCTGGCTGATATGCAAGATTACCTAGGGAGGCTTCTTCAAAAGCCTGTTTGAGCCCACCCCCCCAACTCCAGGAGTAGGACCCAAGAATCAGGAATCTGTATTTTTCTTTTCTTTCTTTCTTTCTTTCTTTTTTTTTTTTTGAGATGGAGTTTCGCTCTTGCTGCCCAGGCTGGAGTGCAATGGTGCAATCTCGGCTCACCACAAACTCCACTTCCCAGGTTCAAGCGATTCTCCCACCTCAGCCTCCAGGTAGCTGGGATTATAAGCATGTGCCACCACATCTGGCTAATTTTTTGTATTTTTAGTAGAGACAGGCTTTCTCCATGTTGGTCAGGCTGGTCTCAAACTCCCGACCTCAGGTGATACACCTGCCTCAGACTCCCAAAGTGCTGGGATTACAGGCTTGAACCACCACGCCCAGCCAAGAATCTGTATTTTTCAAAGCTCTTGGGATACACCTGATAGCCAGTTTTTCTGGTCCCTTTCAACTCTGAGATTCTGGTATTCGTTCTGTGTCCTTAGGGTCATGGGAGCTGGCTGACATGCAGGGACAGAGCCCCTTCTGCCTCGCCCCCTACCTCAGGTAAGCCCCCTATGGCAGACAGGACCCAGGCCCCTCCACAGGGGCTCCTGTGCCCGTAAGTCCTCTCACCTGACTTTTCACACTCACTCTATGGCACAGTGACGGCCAGTGCTTGCCACCTGTCTGGTGGTTACCTGGGATGAGTCCCGGTTTGCACCACTCTAGCTGGTGGTGACACCATGCTCAGCAGGCACCAAGGCACCTAGGGCCAGAAACTGTCTCCTGCCCACCTGCTTCAGCCTCTTAGAGGGAGCACAGGTGGAGGAGCCCTGAGAGCACACCCTTGGGTGGCTCAGCCCAGAGGTGGGCCCGAGTCCCCAGGGGAAGCTGGCTCTGTGGCCCCAGGCTCTGCAATCACTGCAGCCTACAGTAGGGCCTGGAAGATTCCCTAGGCTCTTCGGATCTGGGGGCAGGGAAAGGCCTAACATGATTATTCTCAGACTCTTGGTGGAAAATTCAGACCCCACCACTAAAAGGGCTGCACGTCAGGTCCTGCACCTCGTCTTACATGATTTGATATGCCCGTCCAGTTGTGCACTCAGGCCATGACTGGCATCTCCCATGACTCCCCTCCCTCCCGCCTTTCCCTCCTTACTTCCCTCCTTCTTTTCCCTTTCCCCTCTCCTTCTCCCTTTCTCCCCTTTTCCTCTTCTTCTCCCTCTCTGCACCTCTCTCCCTGTAGGTCCAGAATTGGTTGTGTCTTAAGGGAAAATTGTCCTCATATAACTTCCTCCTCCGTGGTACTGTGCACACCCAGCCCTGCATGGCCCAGTGCATGTGCAGATTGCATTTCAGATCTTGCCTGAAGCCAGAGGCACTAGACTGAACTGCAGCTTCCTTCCTGCAGCCCTGAGTGTGTCTGTTTCTTTCCAGTGCATGCCCTGAGACCTGCAGACATCCAAGTTGTGGCTGCTCTGGGGGACTCTCTGACCGTAAGGACTCTTGGGCCCTGGGCGGTTTGGGGATACCTAGGCCAGCTCCAGGTCCCAGTCCTCTTAAGAGCCAGCATGCCTCTCCTCTTCTCTCTTATTTTGCCCCTCTACCTGGCTTTGTCAATCCAAGAGCATGCCAATGACTTGATTTGTGGCCACCTTCTCAGACAGTTGTACAGAGGAAATCTTTTTCAGGACTGAGCTGAATTGTCTCAGAGGGCAGAGGTTTTGAATACCCAATAACACTTTTTTAATGTATGTAAAACTATGTGATTTTGACTCAAGATTCTACTAAACCCCCTTGTGTAGGTGCTCTTTTTCCTTTGGATTATGCTTTATAATCAGCTGAGACCTCACATCTGTTTCCTCTTTGCATCTGCACGGAAGGCAGCAAGGACTCCTTAGTTGTGGATAAAGCTCTGCCCCTAACTTCCAAGAAAAGGAGCTATTTTACTATCCCCAATCATCGTTTCCAGCAGCACATCTAAGACCTTGAGAATACCTTATAGGATGCCCCAGAGGGAACGAGGAGAAATGTGAGGCTTAGGAGAAATCACCGCAGTCGCTTAAGTCAATGAGCTCTCTCATCATGCTGTTAAAGAACTTAGTGGCATAACGCTGGGAACGATATTAGCAACGCTCTCTCATGTTTGTAAAGCACTTGAGAGTTTTCAAAGCGGTTTTTACCACTGTAATCCAATTTCGTCCCCAAAACGTCCCCTGTGAGATGAGCAGGGCCTGTTCTCAGCTTGGTGAGGAGGCAGCTGAGAGTTGGGGAAGGCACACGGCCAGGGAGGAGGATGGAGACTTAGAGCCGGGGCTCCTGGCCGGGTGTCTGCTCCCACCGCGTGAGTGCATAGGGAAGCCGTCTTTGGAAGCCCTGCACTGTCACAGCCTCCCTGTTCTCTGACTGGCTAATTTCCTGTGGACTCTGGTATGTTTTCAAAGGCTGGCAACGGAATTGGCTCCAAAGCGGACGACCTCCCCGATGTCACCACACAGTATCGGGGACTGTCATACAGGTAATGTTAACCTTCGACCTTTCTCAGGGCTCCCCCCACAACAGAGAGTGGATGTGGCTTTGTCTCCTATAAATATGTGAATCCCAGAGGTCAGAGACTTGGTCTGGAAGGGATTTTCAGAAAGAAAAACCTACATATTTCTGCAAAATGTGAATATTGGGTGAGTGGAGAGGATATTTTACTGTTGATAATCTCTTTTTTTTTTATTGTACAGAGAAAGTAGTAAACCAGGTTCTTATCAGACTCCTGAGTCAGCAAATCCAACATGAAATGCACCAGAAAAGCACCAAATCCCTGAATCCTCACCTGCCCGCTTGCGTGTATACGTGTACACGTGGTGTTCCCACATCTCTGTTTACTGTCTTATGTGTTTATTCATGTTGTCTTGTAGTCACGTGGCTGCCTCTACGTACATGTACACATCTGCACAGAAAACCTGTGAAACCCAATGCACACTTCAAGACACAGTCACAATCAGCCAGATCTTGAAAGATTAGCAAATAGACAAGAGGAAAGGGTGAGAAAGGGCATCCCGAACACACAAGTGGAGAAGGTCAGGGTGTGCCAGGCGAGCAGTTGCGAGTGGGTATTGTCAAATTTCTTTCTTTCCTAATAAAGTTCTCATTCTCAAAGTAAGCGGCCAGTAGCTCAGAATTTACCTGGGAAAACAACTAGAATGAAGCTGGCCACGAGGGGGCAGCGTGCTGATGAGCGGTGGAGCCAGGAGAACACCTTTGCTGCCGCCTCCCTTTTCTTTTTTTTCTTTTAACTGTCTGAATCAAAGATTTTTATTTATTCTTCTGCCAAACACAACTGATTTTCATCTACAATTATTTTTTAAGGTAAGAAACAGTAAGTCAACTCAACAAAGAGCTGGGGCTCTGGGCCCTGGGCTCTGGAACGTTATTACACAATGAGAAATGCAGGCCCTCAGGGTGGGGTCTGGTCAGGCTGGCCGCAGCAGGGCGGGAACGTGCCTCAGTGGGTCTTCCCCAAGAACGCGCTGCAGCACCTGACACACTGCTGGCACACCGCCTCAAAGTCAGAGTCATTCCCATAATAGGGATCTTCAATAGTAAGTTGTATTTGTGGATCATAGCTCCCAAGTAGTGCAATTTTAGCTCTACAGGTTTTTTTTTTTTTTTTTTTTTTCCTAGCTCTGCAGGTTTTAACTCGATTACTTTTTCTATTCAAATCTCTCAAATTGCTGTCATCCATACATAGTATATAATCAAATGTGGCAAAACCTTCTTTGGTAATCTTCCGGGCAACGTGGTTCATGAGAATGCCATGCCTCTTTGTGCGCTCTGCCCTCGGCAGTCAGGGGGGTTCCCGCCCTCATACCCGGAAGTCGCCGCGCTGTCTGCCCTCCAATTCTCTGCGATGTTTTGATCAGTTACAAGTTGCCTGAAAACTGCCTCTGCAATGGGTGATCGACAAATGTTAACCAGACACACAAACAGCACGGACTTGGTAGCCGGCTCTGCCACCTTCCCGCATGCAGAGGGGCCAAGAGACCGCGTTGTTCTGCACAGTGTCGCGGCGCGTGCGCACCTTTTTCTTTTGAATGAATTTGCTTCTCGGGGAAGTGACAGGGAGCAGGGAGGGCGTGATCAGGACCGTGAGGCTTCTCTGGCCAGACCTGAGCAGAGTCCCAGAGAGAATGGGTTTCCAGGGAGGGAGGAAGTTGCCATCACTCAGCCTGTAGCACCCACAGCAAGAACCTAGGGTGTCTTTAGCGTGAGGATTTCAACCCCTTAAGAACAGAGGTCATTGTCTTCCTGTGACAAGGTCCCTGCGTTTCCACAAGTCCTTGGCCAGGTACCTGGTCCTAACAGGCTGCCATGGACAAATCAGAGCCTCACTGACTCACCACTCTGCTTCTAATGAGGCTACAGTAAAAAGAAAAACCAGAGAGAGAGCAGAGCTTGTTACAATCAAGAAAGAGCATGAGATCATGGCAGCGGCACTTGGCCACAGCTAGAGAAGGCAGTGACCTCACACTGTAGCATGGGAAAATCGAAAATAAAGTAGACAAACCACATTGCGGGTGACAGATACGTGACATGCACCAGGTGGGGCAACCTGGGGAAGTGAGGCAATGAGCCCAACTTTACAAACAGATTGACCAGCCGGGCTCCTGGGATTCAGATATGAACAGGCAATATCCTCTACTAAAAGTTTATCTCTGCAACGATGGGAAAATTCAGCCATTGCTCTGTTTCTTCCTACAAGTGAAGTCCATTACAGCCTAATGTCTCAATTTTCTAAGGCCTCAGGTTCAATGGCTGCTGTCCCTTTAAACCCTTCATTTGTCCTAAATGTTTCAAATAGCTGCTCCCAAATGCATGTGTGTTAAAGATGGAAGCTCGCTGGGCACGGTGGCTTAGACCTGTAATCCCAGTACTTTGGGAGGCCAAGGTGGGTGGATCACCTGAGGTCAGGAGTTCAAGACCACACTGGTCAACATAGTGAAACCCCATCTCTCCTAAAAATACAAAAAATTAGTCGGGCATGGTGGCACGTGCCTGTAATCCCAGCTACTTGGGAGGCTGAAGCAGGAGAATTGCTTGAATCCGGGAGGCAGAGGTTGCAGTGAGCCAAGAAGGTGCCATTGCCCTCCAGCCTGGGTGACAAGAGCAAAACTTCATCTCAAAAAAAAAGATGGAAGCTCCAGGTCAGGGTCTGAGAGACAGTTTGACACTTGGTGGAATACATATTGTGTCTCAAGTGTTCCACGGAACATTATTAACTCCAGACATGTTCCTGAAGAAGGGAAAATCCTTTGTATTTGAGGGGGAAACATTGTAGCCTTCCTCTGGGGAATTCATGAGCATATTAGCATATTAAAGGCTCTGATAAGCCCTGCAATGCAGAAATCTGTTTAAGTTTTATCTGTTTAATCCAATGTTTCCCTTAATTCCAGAACTTTTTCTTCGTTCATAACACCTGTTAACATCTCCTGGAAAGTGTTTGTATAGAAGACTGATGTGAGAAAGCAATTTTTGAGCCATTATAGCTTCTAGATTGGAAAAACTAGGCAATTAATGTTACTGGGTCAGTCAAGAATGGAATTTGAGCCTCTTCCCCATAGGAAACAAAGTGAAAAGAGAGAATCTCATGGGTTTTGAGGAGAAGTAGACCCAGAATTCATGGGGGGTGGGTGGCTGTGGACAGGACATGCAGAAGAGGCTTGGCTGTGAATATTTCCAAGGCCCCTTGACCCGTGAGATTCTGTAGTGAAACGTTCCAGCTTTGGCCAGCTTAGCAATGTGGCGGGGCCAGAGGTCTTGAGAACATTGCCTTTTCTTCCATTGAAATAAGTTTTCTTGTTTGGGACCATTCAAAGGACCAAAATAAAATTTACTTACCAAAAACTGCCTTTGTTTTATTAACTAGGGGTTTATTCTCACATGACTGAAACTCCTTCAACAAATGTTATTGAGCATCTACTCTATTTTTCTGTACACTTTAGGTGACAACAGATGACCAGAGCCCAGCTATTGAGCTCATAGCGTAACATAAATCATATTCATCTGAAGGGTTTAAGGTGGACTAGCTATTTGATATGGGTCTGTTTCCTTTCATGTTCCACATAGTTCTGATCAGAATGAGAGTTGGAATATTTTTGCACTTTTGTATGTATCTGTCATAATCCTTTTCTTCTCCTGGAAGTTTTCACTCTAAAATGAAGTCAGGGAGAGATTTTCATAGCCTGTTGGTCTTGATCAGCTACCATACTTGTTTTAAAATGAAGGTATCTTTAAACAAGAAATTACAGTAGGAAATACTTGATGTGTTTGTGTTTGCATATCTATGTTTATATCTTTACTGAAGGAGAAAAGGAGGCAGAATTAGAACACAGTGATTGGCAGAGGTATATAGACTTATAATTTCTTTTTCAATGTAAAATATTCTGATTGGGTGCCTTTAGTCCAGAGGAAGAAGGATCACAAAGCAGCAGCTTCATGCAGAGCTGGAAAAGAATCAGACACTCATACAAGCGCCCATTCACTGGGCAAGTTAGGCTCAGACATCTAACGGGAAGGTGGGGAGAGAGAACTGAGTGAAGGAGAAGGGCAAGATTTCCGGCATCTGCCTTCTCTCCACCACCCGGATTGCTTGCAGAGCTGCTGACTTAAGCCCTTGATCATGCTGGCATGCAACAGTCCACTTCATTCCAAGCATTCCTTGAATGAAGAACAATGAGGACCCATGGCCTGTCCCTTAGAAGTCTCTGCTGGTGGGCTGGGAGCTAAGGCCATGTTCTTAAAATCCATTGGACTGGAATAACATGCTAGGATTCAAAAAAGAGACACAGAAGAAAACAGTAAATACTATATATATGAATATCAGATTTTGTTGAAATAGAAATACTATCTTTTCTCCTGTGTGTCGTACTCAATAAATGCATGAAAGAAAACAAAATACTTAGTGTGTGGAAGTTAGATTAAATGAAAATTACATGGGGCATGGAAAGTAGGAGAGGCCACCCTTCTGAACCGTCCATTGGAATTTAGCTGACTACTGAGCAGAGAAGAGCTTACCTATTCTCCAAAGGTTTCCGGCTCAAGCTGGGTTTCAGTGACCTTTAGCAAGTTAAGTAACCTCTGCGCACCTCAGTTTCTTACTTGGTAAAATGGACATAGTCACCTCTACATCATTGGCTTGTTGGGAGATGTGGAATAACAGACATAGAGAATCTAGTGCATGTCTGGCCACATAGTATATACTCAGCTAAGCATTCTCCCTCCTGCCTTGGTAAAGCAGCTCTCTCATCTTCAAATCCTGGGTTCAGTAGGGAACCAACATGTTAGGGAATTCAAAATGTTCTCGGAATCTCTCAAACACAAAAAGCTGGGTCTGGCCCATCTCAAAGGTGCTGATGGGCACTGAGAAGGGTGGGGCTGCTCTTCTGTAAGGTTTCTACATTGATTCAGCCAGTCTCTCTCTCCCTCTTATTCACTGGCCTGCTCACTCCCTACAGTTCAGGAGGGGACGGCTCCCTGGAGAATGTGACCACCTTACCTAGTAAGTAGCCACCAGGGGCTTGAATCTGTCTACCGTTCCATCCATCTGGCCCCTCGGATTCCTGAGAGTACCTCCCAGCTAAGGCACAAATGGCATTCCCTTATGGCTCACCATTTAAGTAGGAGGCAGGAGGCAATGAACAAGCAGCCGAAGTGGGTAGAATAAACACCAGATTTAGAGCCTGAAGATCTGGTTCAATCCCTGGCTCTCTGATATACTGTCAGGTGACCTAGGGCAAGTTACCCAATATTCTTAGCCTCAGGTTTCCCCAACGGGCCCAGCAGGTGCTGAGACAAAGTAGGTAGTGACCCTTCAATGCACTGTGAATTGTCTTTAAAAATGTGTGTTTTTTAAGTGAGACGCTCTTGCCACCCTGGCCCACCTAGTCATCAGATCATTAGGTCATTTCAACTTAAGGAGGCCCCAGCTTATGTCCGGGACACACACTGCCTCCCTGCCTCTCCCCAGGAAGCATGAGGATGATAATGCAGCCCACTTTGGGAACCTAGATCCCATGGGACCAGAGAAGCTATCCTGGCTTTCTGTTCTGAGCTGTCTCCTGTTCACCCTCTCCTCTTCCAGATATTCTTCGGGAGTTTAACAGAAACCTCACAGGCTACGCCATGGGCACGGGTGACGCCAATGACACGAATGCGTTCCTCAATCAAGCTGTTCCCGGAGCAAAGGCTGAGTACGGCATTTGGGGAGGGAGGGAGGGAGCCTGCAGCGTAGGGAGTGGAATGCACACAGTACCCTTGAAGATCATAGCACTGGCCTCTATGTGCAAAGGGGACACTTGTGAGGCTCAGGACACCCTCTTCCCTGCTGCCCCTGTGACGAAGGTCATAACAGGATAGAGAGCCTGTGGCCTTGGAGAGACATGATGACCCCACGGGTGCAGCTCCTGGCCTTGCCTTCGTGTGCAGCATGTTCTAATGATTGGACAAATCTACTAACCTTATCCAGTGTTTAAAACTCACCAAGGCACACGGTGCTAGAGAGATCCACTCTCCTCCGAACTTCACAAGTGGCAATTCCCCAGAAAGATCAGAGAGGGCCAACCAAATGGATGGGGCAAGCCTTCTGCCCTAGAAGTATCTGGAGCAATGAGTCATGTCCCCTCCCTACCCCTACTATGGAGCTAATAGGAAATGGAATAGAGAAGCCCAGAGGTAGCCAAAGAAGAGCAGCTGCCCAGCCTCCCAGGGGTGTCTCCAAAGGGGCTCTGGAGGCCCCGGCAGCCTAGGTCTTCTTGTTCTGTGGAGCTCCTGGCTCAGCCATCTGAGCCTCTGTCACATGTCATCTTCTTGCTCAGGCCCATACTTTCTGGTTGAGTGGTGTGGCCCCCAGACCCACTCACTCAGCCTGGAAAGATTCTTGGTAATAGAAACAACTGGGGACAGATGGTCCCACTACCATGTCCTGGGAGGTCACCTTGCTGTGGAGCCATCCCACTCAGGTCCGTAACAAGGCCCTGAACAAGTGGAAGTGGGGCGCTCAGGTGCCTGAAATCTATTCCTTCCAGAAATTATAATTTTTTTTTTTTTTGAGACAGAGTCTCATTCCATCACCCAGGCTGGAATGCGGTGGCACAATCTCTGCTCACTGTAAACTCTGCCTCCCGGGTTCAAGTGATTCTTCTGCCTCAGCCTCCCAAGTAGCTGGGATTACAGGCCCCTACCGTCACGTCCAGCTAATTTTTGTATTTTTAATAGAGACAGGGTTTCAGCATGTTGGCCAGGCAGGTCTCAAACTCTTGACCTCAAGTGATCCACCCAGCCTCCGAAAGTACACGGATTACAGGTGTGAGCCACTGCACCCGGCCAGTTTTTATTTTAACTTGGGGTTTCACTCTGTCACCTAGGCTGGAGTGCCATGGCATGATCTCAGTTCACTGTAACCTTTACCTCCCAGGCTCAAGCAATCCTCCCACCTTAGCCTCCCTAGTAGCTGGGACTACAGGCATATACCACCATATCTGCCTAAGTTTTTTTTGTATTTTTTGTAGAGATGGGTTTTACCATGTTGCCAGGGTGGTCTCAACCTCCTGGACTCAAGCAATCCACCCACCTCAGCTTCCTAAAGTGCTGGGATTACAAGTGTGAGCCACCAGGCTTGTCATCTTCAGTAAATTATAACCCAGGCACGTGGAGAGCACATGTGACTCCCCACCTCTTTCTGAAAGAAGCATTTAGATAAGTTTACAAAAGAAAAAATAACATACAGGTAAGAGAGAAAAACCCCAGCTATTGGAGGAAACAAAGAGGAAGCAACCGTGTGAATATGAACATTTTTACGGTTATTATGTTGGAGCATCAAACTCAGCTTCCTAGCAGCCAGAGTGAAAAGAGGAAGCATGCTAAAAGTTTGATGGGTCCAATTTTAGGATCTAAACTAATCTTCCAGAAGAGATGAATGCTTTCTTAGCATGGAATCCTAAAAGCCCTTTTGCATGTGGAGTCTCAGAAAGGAGATCATGAGCAATAAATATAATTGGCAATACCTTTGACTGCAGCTGCAGGACAGACACATCATTGGCTTCTCAAATGGTTATCTGTTGTAAGAACTTTCCAGAAGAGGCAAGTAGCTCCTGGTCTCTGAGCCTCAGGATCTCCACCAGCTCATGCAGTGAGGACGATACTGTCGAAGCTTCTAGTTCGGGCCCTCTAGGAGGAAAACTGTGGTCACTCTTCCTCAACAGACAGATGGGTTTTCTCTCTTTCTCAGGGATCTTATGAGCCAAGTCCAAGCTCTGATGCAGAAGATGAAAGAAGACCCTGTGAGTCAGATTTATGGTTATTCCTAAACATGAATTTTCTAACCCAAATGGAGTTTGTCTGCCATGAAAAGCAGTGAGCCCCATGTTCTTAGAGGCATTCAAGCAGTGGTGGGACAGCCCCCGACAGAGGTCCTATGGAGGAGATTGTGTCAATGGGGAGAGGCGTGTTGCTGGGTACAGTGACACCGCATATCCCTCCTGTTGCTAAGATTCTGTGGTCTAGAAATAATCCTCTGAAATCCCTTCAGTTCAGAGATGCTGATTGCATTATTTCAAGTGGGCAAGGATGTTTTAGAGGGTTGAATGGGTTTCCTAGGGCGGGGATATTTCCATTTCCTTGTTGGAAATTATCAAGCCTTTTCCTCCCTCCATATAGAGAGTAAATTTCCATGAAGACTGGAAGGTCATCACAGTGCTGATTGGAGGCAGTGATTTATGTGACTACTGCACAGATTCGGTAACAGGGGCCGGGTCCAGGCTGACTTGCTATCCCTAACCTTGCCCAGTGCGTGTTGGAGATCTTCTTTGAGAACAGTTCCTAAAACCAATCCTAGGATTATCCAACTACACCTATGTCAGCACATATACACATCCTCCCTCTCTCTCTCTATCTCTCTCTCTCACACACACACACACACACACTTCTTACCCCACCACCCTCCAGGTTCTTGGCACCAACCATGTCCCAGGTGGTGAGGTAGCAGGTGGCAAATGTATGGTATTTCTACTCCTCTCTCTCATAACTCCCAAGAATTCAGAAAGAGGAAACTGTAGACCCTAAGCAGCTGGAAGGAGGAGTCTACTTTCTGCTCCTGAACCAAAGCTCTGGCTGAAGGTTCCAGTCTTCCCACTGGCCCATCTTTGACAAAAGCAAGTAGTCAATTGTTCCACTCAGATTTTGAAATGGTGAGCTGGCCACAGCTGGAGGCCAGAGGGGAACACGTCCTTAGGGCTGGAGCCAGAGGGAAGTTTAGAACTGTCCCACTGTCCTCACACCCTAACCAACTCCTCCTCTCTCTCCTTCCTACCTCTTTCTAGAACCTGTATTCTGCAGCCAACTTTGTTGACCATCTCCGCAATGCTTTGGACATCCTGCATAGAGAGGTGGGTGGGGGGCTCCCACAAGCTGGTGACAGCTCAAGCAGGGTGAGGGTGAAGGTGGAGCGGGGAGAGAATGGGAGAAGAATCCCCTCCTCTCAAGAAGACCGCCAGGGGCAGGGGCTCCTTCCCTTTTCAGAGGTTGGGGTCTAACCCCAAGGAAACCTTATTTCATGTGGAATCAGCCCAGAGGGTCTCAGGTCTGAAGAAGGGAAGGCTAATGTATCTGGGCTCACTACATGATGGTCGAACAGGGATGATCTCTTAGCCCACTCCAGGAGGTATCATTGCTGCTGCAGCCCCTTTGGGTGGCACCGGTGGAGTTGTGTGATGTATGGCCTGTAAGGCCCTATGAGGTAGCCCTGTATAGACTCCTCCCCAGAACTCAACTCCAGAAAGACCAAGCTGGATTGCTAAAGGACCCCATTCCTCAGGGCGCTGAAACAGCCCCAGGAAGAAGCCCCCAGAGCCCCCCTCTCATCCGCAGCGTTTCTCTTAGGTGCCCAGAGCCCTAGTCAACCTCGTGGACTTCCTGAACCCCAGTGTCATGCGGCAGGTGTTCCTGAAAAACCCAGACAAGTGCCCAGTGCAACAGGCCAGGTAGGCAGGTCCTGGCTGTCCCCAGGCTGGAGACGCCCTCACCTCCTGGTCTGGCCCATGTGCAGCAGTGATGCCTCAGGGTCTTTGTGAATTTCTCTGTCCATGTATCCAAGTCTGCAAAGGAGGACATGTACCAGAACAATCCCCTTCTGGGAGGCTGGAGCCATGACTCCCCTGTTACCCCACCTCAGGTGCCCAGCAGGAACGTCTATGATACCAGGGAGTCACGGGGAAGAGATCAAAGTTGGGACAGAGGCTGATGTTGGAGAGACAGGCTAGCCCAGGCTGTGAACATGGGCAGTGGTGGTTAGGGACGTAGACCTATGTGGTCAAACTATAACAGAAAGCAAAGAAAAGGTATGGACAACTCAGTTACCTTTAGGGGAAGAAGAGAATTAGAATGGACACAGGGAACTTTAAATTAGGGGAATGGTTGGGTGTGTGTTTTATCATTCTTTGTATCTTACGCATCTGTTTACTTAGCAAATCTTACAGAACTTCCTGCGTGCCAGGCATTGTTCCAAGTGCTTTAGAAATCTCTCTTTTAAGCTGGGCGTGGTGGCTCACGCCTGTAATCCCAGCATTTCGGGAGGCCAAGGTGGGCAGATCACCTGAGGTCAGGAGTTCAAGACCAGCCTGGCCAACATGGTGAAACCTCGTCTCTACTAAAAATACAAAAATTAGCTAGGCGTGGTGGCACATGCCTGTAATCCTAGGGGAGGCTGAGGCAGGAGAATCGCTTGAACCTGGAAGGCGGAGGTTGCAGTGAGCCAAGACCGCACCATTGCACTCCAGCCGGGGCAGCAGAGTGAAACTCTGTCTCAAAAAAAAAAAAAAAGGCAGTATCTCTTTTAACATTAAGTACATTTTATGGGTGTGAAATAATTCATAATAAAACCAAAGGGGACACAGTAGGGCACTCATGTGAATGAAGGAGAGGTCTGAGGGTGTGAGCATCAGAGGCCCCAAAATACAAGCTCCAATACCAGAGGATGCATTTTCTTTTCAATTAAACACTAAATTTTCACCCAAATTCATTTGCTTAGCTGAATCATCGGTTGCAGCCCCAGCACCTGCAGCCCGACGCTTGTGCTCTGCTCTTACGAGAGGGTGCTCATTCCCACACAGGCGCCCTCCCCTGGGCCTTCTCCAGTGCGCATGTCAGGCGTGAAGCCTGCCCCTGAGCACGTGCACCAGAGCCTCAAGGCTTGAGTCCTCCTAAACAATGGCGGGAGGGAGCCTCTCCACCCCTCCCCTGCACCTGGGCAATCAGAACCAGGCCTTGATGGAAGCCTGGGCTCTGGGGCCTCCTGCCTTCCCCTCTTTGTGCAGCATTTTGTGTAACTGTGTTCTGACCCTGCGTGAGAACTCCCAAGAGCTGACCAGGCTGGAGGCCTTCACCCAAGCCTACCAGGTAAGACAGAGAAGGGCACCATCCTGTGTCCTCTCTCCCACGCTCACTCTGACACACACCCCAGACCCCCAGCAGAGAGGCACACAGGGAAGGAAGAGCTGGTCAGGGCTTGCAGGAACACAGGGAGCGTCCTGGGTCCCTTTCTCTGTCTCGTGTGACTGTGGTGTCTCAGGCGCCCTGGTTGGAATCATTACAGTAGGATCCAGGTGGAAAAGCCCTCATGGCCCAGCTACCCTTGAGGGCTTCCCCCAACTCCTGGCTGTAGCCCTGGATGCCCCATGAGACCACCTTTCCCTTTCCCACGATCTCACTTCAAAGGCAGGTCCCAAGCCTCTGGAGGTTCTTCCCAGGTTTTTATCCCGTTTGGGACTTCCTGCCTAGCCCTTCAGAGATAGCAGTCCACTTACAACCAAAACAAAAAGGTGACCCAACCCGTTTCCAAATTCTCTGGAAAGGGACTTGCCATCAGGTGCGTTTGTGTTCTCAAGGGACGGGCTGAGTCAGCCTCTCCATCCAGGGAGATGGGCTGCCCGCCACCCCTGCTCTGGCCTCACTGGGCACTGGGCCCACCCAGAGCCTGTGCTGAAGAGCCTGTGTGTGTGTCCCCAGAGCAGCATGCGTGAGCTGGTGGAGTCAGGCCGCTATGACACGCGGGAGGACTTCTCCGTGGTGCTGCAGCCCTTCTTCCGCAACATCCAGCTTCCCATCGTGGCGGTATGTCCCCTGCCCTCACCATGGCACTCTTTTAGAGGAGGAAATTCAAGGCAGAAATGCCAGGTGCTTCCATGAGCATGTGTAGAAAATGGGAAAGACACAGGTCTCCAGAGGCCGTGCCGGCAGGTTCAGGCTCCCTGAACGCCTAAGCGGCATCCTTATGTGCAAGCCTCCTGTGACTCCCGTAACAGCCTCCACTGTGCTGAGCACCTGCTAGTGCCAGGCACTGTGCTTCCCACAGATAAAATTGCCACCTCTGCCTTTGGAGATGAGTGTGATCGTCCGCATGGAACAGAGGTGCAGAGACATGAAGCGTCCTTCCTAAGATACTTAGGAAATGAGGGGCAGGGAGGCCGACAGGAACACGGTCAGCTGCAGATGATTAGCCTGCTGCCATGCACGTGGTCTCTCTTGTGTGCAACTCTGCAGTTCTAAGGGAGCGTTCTGGGGATTCTCTGTTTCCACCCGGGGCAGAAGAGATCTGTGACTGGGCCAGGTGAGGACTGAGGTCTGTTTCCCTGGGCCGCCATCCCAAGAGCCTCGCCTAACAGGAGGGAAACTGGAAGGAGAGCAGCTCTATGCACCCCCAGCACCTCCAGATGAAGAGGCTGGAGTCAGGGCACCCAGCTAAATAGGCCTTCCCCAAGGCTTTGTTCCCTTCTCCCCACCAAGACCACCAGGACCAGCAGACCAAAAGCTGGGAATTAGCTTTTCCCAGCTGGCCGGCCAAGACTCTCCCTGGAACCAGGATCCTACTCCTTCATCCACAGCATGGCCTCGGGCATTATATGAATGTGACTAAAAATAAATATGACACTTTTCTAATCAAGTAAGGGGCAATTGTAGGGTCAAAAAGGAAGGTTGGGGGTTGGGGTCACCCAAAACTATCCTTTGTGGGATTGCTCTGACCTCTCTCTTAAGGTGAGTGGGCGCTGTAGGGGCCAGTGACCTGGAGCACTCCCAGGGGAAGAAGGCGTTGAGTGGGCAGTGCAGGGGCCAGGCCTGCTGGCAGCAGCTCCCTCTGAATCCACAGGATCTTGAGGGGGTATCTTGGTATCTTTCAGGATGGGCTCCCGGACACGTCCTTCTTTGCCCCAGACTGCATCCACCCAAGTCAGAAATTCCACTCCCAGCTCTCCAGAGCCCTTTGGGTCAATATGGTAAAAATAAATGGGATGTCCTTGTTTCCTGGGGTTCTAGTCTAGGGCAGAGCACCAGCCCCTATAGAATGGAGCCTGCAAGTGAGGCTGGCACATGTGTAGACATCGGTGCAGTTGGGAATGTGAAGTTCAACTGCACCCTCTCCTCAGAGCTTTAAACTCTGATGAAGGACCTCTATACAGAAAGGCAAGGCAAAAACCCCACATTCATTCAACTCTCCCTGTGTGCCAGCCATCGTGTTAGGCAGGTTAAGCCATGTTATCTCATTTAAGCCTTTCCACATCCCTGCTAGAAAAGCATTATGAGTTTCCAAGGAAGCTACTCCCAGAGAAGCTAAGCAACTGGCCCAAAACCCCACGGCTGGCAACGGGCAGAGCCAGAAGCGAGAGCCAAGCCCCCTGAAAGCAAGTTCTGAGTTTTCCCCACCGCAGGATGCTGCCAGGGAATGTTCACTTCCACAGAAACAAATTACTACACCCGTGTTTCTCTTTTCTTCCCTGATCAGCTTGAACCACTTGGAAGCAAAACAGAGACCCTGGACCTGAGAGCGGAGATCCCCATCACCTGCCCCACTCAGGTAAGAGGGGAGGACCTGCCTGGCTCCCCTCCACAAACCAGGGCACACAGCTCACCCTACCCACTTCATCCTCCACCATGGCTTCCTCAGTACCCATCTTGCCCCTTTACTGAGGCCTGGGAGATTTGGAGGATATAGGGGAGTCCATGAGAATGGACAGGAGAGGGGAGACGAAAGTGCGGCCGCCTTGGGGAATGGGAGAGGCAGGGAGAGGAGGCCTGGGAGAGGATCCCGTGAGAAAAGTGGGCTCTTGAAAGAGGCAATGGGGATGCCAGGAAAATGGCAGGGAGGCTTCTTTTAGCTGTGGTGTCTGGGGCAGATGAAAAAGCCTGACTGCAGGTTAGAGGGCCCAGGCAGGAGCAGGCAGGCTCAGGAGCTGTGGTTGGAAACAGGAGAGCCTGGATGGGGAAGATTCCACAAGGAGAGCATCACAGAGGACAGCAGCAAAGGGCAGAGCCCAGAGCTGGATGGAGGAGGGACGAGGACGGGCCTGTGAGGACCCGGCAGCTCCAGACTCCTTTTAAGGAGGAATCTGTGAGTGGTTGTTAAGCTTGACTTCAGGCCTGGGGTGGGGCAAGTTCTCGGCCACATTGTCTTCAGCCCCTGTTTCTAGGCCCTGTCTTATGGCTTTTTAACCAAATAAGGCCAAGGCCAGAGAGCCTTCAGCAGCAGTAAAAGCAGAAGGCCCGACCCAATCTGGGAGGCCGCGTTTCCCTCCGAGGTTGGTCACACCACACTCTCCCACCCTCCCTGCTGGGGACTGGACCTGCAGCCCCCTACATGTCTGCTGGGAATTCTGAGAGAGCAGGCACCCCTGTTCGCATCCATGCTCCCTGTCTGCTGCCTGCCCTACCCCAGTCTTGGGCTCAGGCTCAGTCTGTGCCATCAGCCCCATCAGGAGAACAAGACTGGCAGGCAGAAGGGATGAGAAGTGGAGATGGTCGTAGCACAGGGCTCAGTTGCTGGGTCTTGTGCTCAGAGCTAAGGAGATTGTCAGATTCTGCAACAACCAGTACAACACGGATGCCTCCAGTATAGACGGTCAGATGCTGGGCAAAGGGCTGCCGCAAAACCCTAGCGGCCCCTACTGTGCCAGGTGTAAACTCTTTACCTGCTTTCCTAAGGATGTCCAGGGGGTTAGAGGGGAGAAGTCAGGGAACTTGGATAGTGGGAGCATTTGGGGACTCAGAAATACCCACAATAAACCATACTGTAGGTATTTCAGTATTTTAACCGCTCATATAGCCATACTGAACATCAGTCATGGGAGACCCTTTCCAAACGGTCCATTCCCCTTCCATTACATAACAAAAGCAGCCATCATTTGCAATTTCTTTCAACGAACATGTATTGAGCACTGAGTTGGAGCCTAGGCGCTGGGTCAGGGAGAGGCCTGTCACCATGGGCTTCAAGCCAACCTCTTCCGGGCTCTGCCCCAGATCAGGCAGAGAGCCCCGAAAAGGATGCTGCTCCACCCAGCAGCATCTTAAGCCACAGTGGGCTCAGCGCCTCCCTTTTTAGACAGAGCCCGATTGAGCCACTGCACGGATGTGCAGAGGTGAGCAGATCCAGCCTCGTGGAACCAGTAGAAGCCCAGCCTGGGTGAGGCTGTTGCTAAGCAACCTTGGAGCCCATTCTGAAAGGGTCCATCTGTTGGCCAGCCCAACTTCACTGCATTCTGAGCATTCTGCGTTCCCCGGGTCCCATCTGCTCCCTCCCATGTGCCTTGGAGCGATAATAAAAGTCCACCAGCATCTCAGTGTGAGCTGACAGGGGCCAGGCAGCACATATTTTTGTCCTAGATGTGTCTAAACATAGACGCAACAGGCGACAGGCAGAACGCAGTGGGGAGCGGGAGGCAGGAGGCCGAGATGCTTGTGAGCATGAGCTTTCCCGGCCTCCTCCCTTCTCCCATCCCCAGTCTAACTGCTCAGACATTCTGCGTGCCAGGTAGGGCGACTTCACAGCACTCCATGGATTTCTGTGGTACTTTCCAGTTGGACAAATTCTTTCACAGCCATTCTGTGGACTGAGCCTATACCCTTCCTGCCTTCATGGGCTCTCTGCCCACTCCTTTCCTAACCCCAGGGCAGCTGGCTGAACGCCTGGTCCTTTTTGCAGCTTTCATTCCTCTTGGCTTCTCTGAAGTACTTGTCAAAGGTCACCACCTCCCCCTTGAAGTCCCCTCCTTCCTGGGTTTGTGGACACTAAATCACCTTGATTTTTCTGTTTTTCTGGTCGCTGCCTTTAATGGCCCTCCTCCTCCCTTTTCTCAGTCTTGAAAATGGAAACATTCTTCAATTTTCATGTCTCCGCTCTATTTTCTTTCCTTTTTAACTCTCTTTTTGAAACAGGATCTTGCTCTCCCAGGCTGGAAGTGCAGTGGTGCAATCATAGCTCACTGCAGCCTTGAAGCCCTAGGCTCAAGCCATCCTCCCACTTCAGCCTCCCGAGTAGCTGGGACTACAGGCGTGTATCACCATACCCAACTAATTTTGGGGTTGTTGTTGTTGTTTTAGTGTAGATGTGGTGTCTTGCCATGTTGCCCAGGCTGGTTTTGAACTCTGGACTCAAGGGATCCACCAGCCTCGGCCTTCCAGAGTGCTGGGATTACAGGTGTGGGCCACTGTGCCTGGCCTGTTTTCTTTTCTCCGTCTCCACATCCTCTCACTCTGAGACTTCTCCATTTCCAGGATTTCCCATGAAATGTCTGTGTGCCAGATTCCTCAGTCTCTCAGGCTGTGTCTCCATTTCTTCTTTCCCAAACTCCAATCCTATATTTCCAACCTTTAAAATACGTTTCCCCTTGGATGCTCTATAGGGTACAAGGTTACCCAAAAGGCAGATTAATGTATGATCAAGCAGGAGTGGGGCTGAAATAAGTTCATGTATCACACCCAATCTTTTCTCATGAGAGAAAGCAGGAGTTTGTTAAATTTCCTTAAACATCATTTGTGGTTTAGCAGTATTTCTAAACTGAATTACATATAAGGGGCATTGCTATCTTTTTGATGCTCAGAACTTCTAAATCTAATCCTGCCATGACCCCACCACCATCTCAAGCTTAATATTCACTCAAAAAATAATTTTCTGAGCAAGGAATGTCTAGATAGGAACAATTCTTTGTCTTCCCAAACTCTCTGCTCCCTAGGAGTTCTCTATTTCTGTCACTGTTATTGGGGTTTTCAAGCTCGGCAGGCATGAAATGTCAGGGACCCTATCTAATAGGATTCTTCCTAGTACTCCAGAATCTAATAGGATTCTTCCTACCTTCCCATTCCCACTGCTTCTGCAGGGGCTCAGATCCTCATCACTTTGTGCATTAAAGGCAAACTAGTCCCACCTCCCCACCGTGAAACAATAGACTTACATAACGTTAGGTTCTCAGTGGGGAGGGCCTTAATCATCTGTGGATGCAATCTCTCATAAAATAATGGAATTCTGCCACATCCTTCCCAGGGCATCCCTATGACCTCTGATTAAATGTTGACTTTTTTTTTTTTTAAGTTCCTGGATACATGTACAGAATGCGCAGGTTTGTTACATAGGTATTCATGTGCTGTGGGTTTGCTGCACCTACTGACCCATCATCTAGATTTTAAGCCTTGCATGTATTAGGTATTTGTCCTAATGTTCTCCATCCCCAAATGTTCACACTTTCTTAAGGTGAGCTTTCAAACCACCTGAAATCAGTATAGGTAAAGAACCAGCACTGTTTTTTTAATAGTGATGGAGTCTCACTCTACTGCCCAGGCTGGTCTCAAACTCCTGAGCTCAAGCAATCTTCCCACGTTGGCCTCCCAAAGTGCTGGGATCACAGGTGTAAACCACCGCGCCCAGCCAGAACTAGCACTTTTTGAATGGAATAGGATAGGAAAGCTCATAGGACATCCCATGAAACACCATTATATCCTCCTGCCTCTGACTGCCACCACCCAGCTGAGAGTCATCTCAGTTCCAACCACTCATTGCACACACAGCTGCCAACACCTGCCTCACATGTGTATTTCTCCTTGGACTGTGGCCCCCTGCAAGGTGGTGACTGTACATCTGGTTTGATCCAACCAGACAGAAGAGAAGAAAATCACCCCTCCTTCCCCATGGAATGTTACACCTAGTAATGCAGCCAGGATGTTAATGGCCCTGTCCCATGGCCACTGACTCACGTTGCTGACTCACATCAGGCAGCTGTCTGGGCTTTGCCTCCCCTGCCACCCACTCCCCCCACCGCCCCCGGCAGCCCACACCATCTTTGCATGGCTGGAACTACTAGACCGGTTCCTCATGCTACCATTCAGTCGGCCCTCCCTTCTACGAGAGCTCCAAACCCAGCCTTCAAGCTTGACTCCAGGCTTTAAAGCACTCTGAATGCATGCACCAAGTGGTCAATGGTCAATAAACCCAGCTAAAAACAAGCAAGCCCAATAAAACCCAACAATAAAAACAAGACCAATAAAACGCAGTAAAAGCCCATTAGACAAGAGCATAGGAGTTGAGGGGGAAAAAGAAGGAATTTAAAAAAACAACAACGAAACAAGCCCTGGGGCCCCCACGGCTGCCTGTCTACCACCACCCTGGGCTGTGATTGTACCTGCCCTGGTCTCGGTCTGTACCACATTCCGAGGTCTCCTTGACCTCTGGCCCTTTAGCTGTCTCCCTTTCCCCAATCTCTAGAGCTTATGATCAAATCGATTCAATGAAATACATTCTCCAGTTGCACTCACAGCACTTCCAAAAAGGTCAGGTTTGTCTTTTCCTGAGTGCCTCCCACGCTGGTCACGGTAGGACCGGCTCCAGGCCCTGGACCCTAAGCCCAGTCTGGGCTCCTTTCAAGTGCGGGGAGAATGCCACTGAGTCTCGTCTCTGGGGACCCTCCATCTCCATTTCTTGCTGCAGTTCCTCAGCAGGTGCTGCACTTAGTGGCCACGCCGTTTTCTGATGCGTCACTGCCTCAGCCTCTCAAGTCTGTCTCCCAACCTGAGCCGGTTGTGAGTCTTTCTCTCCTCCCCTCATCCTGGCACCTAGAAATGCTCTCTAACGCTTGAGCTGCTCAACCAGCATGGGTCAGTTATTTATAGAATGCTCCCAGATCGCCTTCCTCTGTTGGTGACTGTTCAGGGAATGCTTACTATGAACTCGAGACAAGCCCAAGTAGCTACACGGCCCTGCAACCATAAGCCCTCTTCCGTCTCACAGGGTCGTAGCCAGTCGAGGGCTCACTTCTCCCCCTTGGCCCCGAGCACCTCTCCCTAAAAGGATGTCAGTTACAAGCCCATGTTTCAGACAGGAATGCTGAGACCAGAGGAAAGGAGAGACTTGCCGGATTTGAGCTGGGGGCTGAGAGCTTTTTGTGTGGGTGGACTCTGTCCATCCAGTCGCTGCTGTGTGCCTCTCTTCCTTTCCCACGTCTGACCGACAGGGTCTTTGTTGGCCTGACCTCCAGTGCGAGGAGTGGAACCAGGCAAGAGGCCTGTCCAGGCAGCTCTGGGCCCAGCTCTGCACTCACTGCTTGCTCCCTAACCTGGAACCAGGCCTTTCCTCACTCTGGGCCTCAGCCGCTACTCAGCTATAAAGTGGGGCATTTGGGGGTTGCAAAGTCAGTTATCTACTATGCCAGGCAAGAACATAGTTGTGTGCACATGGTCAGGGATGAGACAAGATCACTCTTCCAACATTCTGGTTTTCCCTTTCTTTTTTCTGAAACGGAGTCTTGCTCTGCCACGATCTCTGAAGTGCGCTGGCAAGATCTCAGCTCACTGCAAGCCCTGCCTCCCAGGTTCAAGCAATTCTCGTGCCTCAGCCTCCCAAGTAGCTGGGATTACAGGCATGCACCCCTACACCTGGCTAATTTTTCTGTATTTTTAGTAGAGATAGAGTTTCACCAGGTTGTCTAGGCTGGTCTCAAACTCCTGGCCTCGTGTGATCAACCCGCCTTGGCCTCCCAAAGAGCTAGGGTTACAGGTATGAGCCAGGGCGCCCAGCCTAATTGTTTTTTATTGAATCAGAGTCTCACTCTGTTGCTCAGGCTGGAGTGCACTGGTACAATTATAGCTCACTGTAACCACAAACTCCTGGATTCAAGCAATCCTTCTGCCTCAGCCTCTTGAGTAGCTAGGACTGCTACCTAGCTAATAGTACATGAACCTCTTAAGTAGCTGGGACTGCTACCTAGCTAATAGTACATGCCACATGCCACCATGTCGAGCTAATTTTTTTTTAATTTGTTGCAGAGATGGGGTTTTGCCCAGTTTTACCTAGATGCCAAGGAAGAATTAAACTGCTGTTATTGTTTGAAATGCCTTTTTTTTCTTTTTTTAATGGAGATAAGGTCTTAACTCTGTTGCCCAGGCTAGAGGAGTGCAGTGGTACAGTCATGGCTCACGGCAGCCTTGACCCCTCTGCCTCAGCCTCCCAAATTGCTGGGGCCACAGGTGTGCACTCTCACCTCATCACCACCACTCTCAGCTAATTTTTAAAACTTTTTATAGAGACAGGGTTTCACTATGCTGCCCAGACTGGTCGTAAATTCCTGGGCTCAAGTGATTCTCCTGCCTTGGCCTCCCAGACTGGTGAGATTACAGGTGTGAGCCACTACACCTGGCCTGAAATTCTTAAGGAATGGGAGTGTTGATGACAGAGCACCTTGGCATCATGGTGCCTAACTTGGGAGACAGGGAAGACGCGCATCAGTGGGAAGTGTTTACGCATAGGGACAGCTGTGCTGAGTACTGTGGAGCCCAGAACCTTGAGGTAGACAGCGACTTGGCCTTTTTCTTAAACTGTCTTGCAGAATGTGGATTGGGGGTAAGTGGTCTTGACGCACTCATTTAGTCACCCTCAAATTAAGATTTCTCCTTCATCTTTCTTGGGCCTGCACCTCCAAGATGACAAAAGAAGAAACAACGGTAGTGCCAAAGAGGGCCGCAGCCAGGTGTACGCTATTCACTGCAGCCGATTTGCTGCATGAGCCGTGTCCGTTGTGTGCCCAATGACAAGGCTATTATTTATTTATTTATTTAGAGATGGAGTTTCACTCTTGTTGCCGAGGCCGGAGTCCAATGGCGCAATCTTGGCTCACTGCAACCTCCGCCTCCCAGGTTCAAGTGATTCTCTTGCCTTAGCCTCCCGAGCAGCTGGAATTACAGGCATGCGCCACCACACCTGACCAATTTTGTATTTTTAGTAGAGACAGAGTTTCTCTATGTTGGTCAGCCTGGTCTCGAACTCCCAACCTCAGGTGCTCCGCCTGCCTTAGCCTCCCTAAGTGCTGGATTACAGGCATGACCCACTATGCACAGCCCAGAGAAATATTAACAGCAAGAACTGACAGCTATCAGCAAGAGCCAAACATTTTGAGGGCTCCAGTCTAAGGCCCTGGCTTGCTACTTAGCAATAGGCATTCTATGATGGGTGAGGAAGGAGTCAGCTACTCTTGAACCACTGTAGCAAAGTCACTTGGTCTCAGTCTGGGGGGAAGCACTTTAATAGCTAAACATTCTAGCTTTGATTTTTCTGAAGGGAATACACCTGTTTTCAATTCTGGGGTTTTTCTTGGGGGCACTTGCTTGACTATACGTGAGCTTGTGATCCAAGGAGAAAGAACAATGTTGGCTTTCAAAGTGATGATAGTTTTCTGTTTGCTACAAGATAAGGCAAAAATAAAACATTCTTATTTTTATAAATTCAATTTCTGAAATGACATGATTTTTTTTTTTTTTTTTTGAGACGGAGTCTCGCTCTTGTTACCCAGGCTGGAGTGCAATGGCGCGATCTCGGCTCACCGCAACCTCCACCTCCTGGGTTCAGGCAATTTTCCTGCCCCAGCCTCCTGAGTAGCTGGGATTACAGGCACGCGCCACCATGCCCAGCTAATTTTTTGTATTTTTAGTAGAGACGGGGTTTCACCATGTTGACCAGGATGGTCTCGATCTCTTGACCTCGTGATCCACCCGCCTCGGCCTCCCAAAGTGCTGGGATTACAGGCGTGAGCCACCACGCCCGGCCGAAATGACATGATTTCTAAATAACAAATATTCTTGATCAATGTTTGAAGGAAATAATCTTTTTATCTTAGAGCAACTTCACTTCTTTGAGCCTCATCTGTGTTCTCAATTATGAAATGTGGATAATAATAGTATCTGTCCCATGGATATTTTGAGAAGGCTGAATGAAGACGAAATTATTATAAAGAACCAGCTGGGCGTGGTGGCTCACACCTGTAATCCCAGCAGTTTGGGAGGCTGAGGCGGGCAGATTGCCCGAGGTCAGGAGTTCAAGATCAGTCTGGCCAACAGGATGAAACCCTGTCTCTACTAAAAATACAAAAAAAATTAGCCAGGCCTGGTAGTGTGTGCTTGTAATTCCAGCTACTCAAGAGGCTGAGGCAGGGGAATTTCTTGAACCAGGGAGGTGGAGGTTGCAGTGAGCGGAGATGGAGCCACTGCACTCCAGCCTGGATGACAGAGCAAGATTCTGTCTCGAAAAAAAAAAAGCCTAGAGGTGTCTGACATATAGTATGTTCCAGTAAATGTTCATTATTCTTAGCATCTCAGGCAGATGAGCTAGTATAGATAGATGGTTAAGTCAGCTTGCTTCACAGAAATTAGTGTGTTTGGTAGCATACCAACTGATAGTATCAGACTTTGAAAATAAATGAAATTGCTTACTCCTTAAAAAAAAAAAAAAAAGGGTCAGTGAGTGGCTCACCCCTGTAATCCCAGCACTTTGGGAGGCCAAGGCAGGTTGATCACGAGGTCAGGAGTTCAAGACCAGCCTGGCCAACATGGTGAAACCCCGTCTCTACTAAAAATACAAAAAATTAGCTGGGCGTGGTTAGCAGGCACCTGTAATCCCAGCTACTCGGGAGGCTGAGGCAGGGAATTGCTTGAACCGGGGAGGTGGAGGTTGCAGTGAGCCAAGATCATACCACTGCACTCCAGCCTGGGTGACAGAGCAAGACTCTGTCTCAAAAAAAAAAAAAAAAAAAAATACAGAAATGGGGTCTCGCTCTGTTTCCCAGGCTGATCTTAAACTCTTGGCCCCCAGCAATCCTCCTACCCTAGCCTCTCATAACACTGGGAATACAGGCATGAGCCACTGTGCCCAGCCTGGTTTTTTTTCTTATTCCCATTTTATTGCCAAATTTTCAGAGCATGGGCTTGCTACTCCACTGAGCACATTTTGTGAGAGTGTTCACAGCCCTGGGCCCAGATGCTATTTCCTGATCTCAGTCATCAACTCGATCTTGCTTCACTGTCCTTTTTATATTTTCTCATTAGCTTTCTCCCCACTTCTCCTTCGTCTGCTTCCTTCTTTAATTAACCCCTCACCTGCAACTGGGTGGGCTTGGGTTCTTGACTGAGCTTGTGTGAAAACTGACTGTGAAACAGGTAAGTAGGGAATGAAAATGTTTTACAAGAAAAATGACTATAACACAGGAAGCCAACCTAAAGAGGATAAGACACATAGTTCAAAGGAGCCAGAAAGAAAATCCCAACAGATACTCAAATCTATTGATAATCATAGCACTTTCTAGAAGAGGAAAAAAATGCTGAAACACAAATCCCTTGCTAGAGAAATTACAAAGCCAGGAACATAGATAAGCCTGAGGATTAGAGGGATGTTCATTTGCTAGGAGGAACACAAAAGCACAGACCCCAGGCTACATGTATGAAACCCTCTGCAGACCTTTTGTTGTCCATCTTTGTCAAAGCTGTTACGTAAAACCCTCTGGGGAATGGATGAAATTATGTTTACATAGTTTTAAGTGCAGAAGAATCATGTTAAATAAATCTACAGGGCAGGATTGTTAGTTTTTCTCCTTCTCAAGCAAACTTCAATGCTGTCAGATAACCTCTCCATGTCATCTCTCCTTTCTCTTAGAGTGAGCCCTTCCTGAGAACCCATCGGAATAGTAACTACACGTACCCCAGCAAGCCAGCCATTGAGGTAACCACTGACTCACATCTCCCTCTCAGACACAAGCCATTTCCACCTGCCAGGGGCTTGGGTGTGGTGCAGGTTTCAGAGTGTTCATCGAAGCAGAAATGGACTTCTTACGTACTGGGGACTGGAATGTACAGAAAAGGTGCCCGAACCATGAAGCCCCAGGATTGCCCTAACATGTTCTCAAGTTGCTCACCTGACGTCAGCCCCTAAGCAGAGGAAGTGGCTGTGGATCGACTTTCTTTGACCTTTGCAATCCTGGGCTTACAGACATGGTTACTGCTTAGGCAGCTCAGCCTCTCAAGAGGGTGAGGCAGCGGGTGTGAAGGTGGAAGCTGAGTGGGGAGGGAACTGCAATTCCAGGGGTGAGGCCCAAAAGGAAGTGGAGGCATGTTCACGTGGGCCCCTAGGCCTTGTCTGGTTCAAGTTGATCATTCTAGTGCTGAGGATTCAGAGCCCATGGCTTTAGGGACGGCCACTCCAAAGATAGCCTGGACGACCAACCCCGGACTACACCATGCCTTGCAGTCAGGCCTGGTCCAGATCAGGTCTGTTGGTCACCAGGATGGGGTTCAACCAGCAGTTTCAGTTTCACACCTCTATTGTATCCAGTCTCATGTTAGGGGCTAGAAGGCAGGCAGAGAAGTATCGAACATGGTCCTGACCAGGGGAAGTGAGAGCCCAAGAGTTTGATTATTGAGCACATACTATGTGTCAGACACCATTCCAGGAAGACAGAGTGTTAACCAAACAGGTGGATGCCAGCTCTCATGTACCTTACAATCTACTGAGAAAGGCATCTGATATACATGGCTAGGCATAGTCATTTCAGATAGTGATGACAGCTTTGAGGAGGGTGATGGGTTGGGGCAAGGGAGGCAAATTCAGGTGCACTGTGCAGGCAAGGCCCCCCTAAGGGGAGATTCGAAGTGAGACATGCATAACGAAGAGGTGCCTGCTATACAGAGAGCCAGAAACCAGTCCCAGGCAGAAGAACAATAGACCACAGGCTCAGAAGTGGGACTGAGTTGGGTGTATTTGGGGAAGAGAAGGAAGGTTAGAGTGGCTGGGGGCATCAGAATGAGGTGGAAAGTGGGGGAAAGGAGATCGGGAGTGCCTTGGAGCCAGATCACACAAAGCCTGAATTCCTGAGTGAAAATGGTGGATTTCAAGTGGAGAAAGGTGGGAAGCCATTGGCAGTCTCAGGACAGAGTGACATGATCTGGTTTACCTCTTTCAAAGTTCTTCCTGACTGCTATGTGGAGAATGGGTTGGAGATCAGCAGGAGTGACTGGGGAAAGACGTTTTATAAGCCAGCCAACGAAACTAAGCCATATGAAATTATGGAAGAACTGTTGGCTGCTGAGCTCCGGGGTAGGAGCAATACCAGCTTCCCGACTGTGGGTTATGCCGTCTCCAGCCTCTCTGAATTTTCTCAGGCTCATGTTAGCCCAGTGGAGGCTTGTCCTCATTGAACCAGTGACCACATTCCATGAGAACTAAAATGTCAGCTGCATCTTGTGAATCAGGCATTTATTCATTTATTCAGCATTTGCCTAGTGGATGCCTAAGTGGAGCAGGCACTGTGCTAAGCGCTGGGTAGACAGTGGTGAGCCGAGTGGGTTTGGATCTGCCCTCTTGGTTCTTCAGTCTCATGCATCTTTGCTTTTGCTGCTGGAAGAGCTAAAAATCCCAGAGCTAGAAGAGTGTTGGTTTTAATAGCTTTCTACTCTAAGTAGCCACAGAAACAAAATTCTGTCATCTGAGGTAACATGAATGAGTCTAGAGGACATTATGTGGAGTGAAATAAGTCAGGCACAGAAAGACAAATACTACATGTTCTCACCATATGTGGAAGCTAAAGAAGTTGACCTCACAGGAGTAAAGTGTAAATCGCGGTTATTAGAGGCTGGGAAGGGTGGATGGGGGTTGGGGAGTAGGGATAGCAGAAGTTGATTAACAGAAAATTACAGCTAGAGAGGAAGGATAATTTCTAGTGTTCTATAGCACAGTAGGTTGACTATAATTCACAATAGTTTATCATATATATTCAAATAGCTAGAACAGCAAATTATGAATGTTCCCAACACAAAGAAATAATAAACATTTGAAGTGAGGGATACGCTACTTACCCTGATTTGATCATTGCATGCTGTAGAGGCGTATCAAAATATCACACTATGCTTCATAAATGTGTACACTAATGTGTCAGTTAAAATAATAAAAGCTCTCCTTCCAAAGTGCACAACCAGGTACACACAAAAAATAAAATAATAAAAGCAAAACGAATACAGTAGCCACAAAGAGGCTTTACCTGGGAGCTTGTTAGAAATGCAGAGTCCTGGGCACCACCCAGAGCTGCTCAATCAGAATCTGCAACTTAAGATCTGCAGGGAATTCGGATGCACTGATTTTGGATGTGGCACATGGTTCTTCTTTTGCGATAGATGAGCACGCTTAAATTCTAAACAGGGTCTGTTAATCCACGTGCAATATGCTTATCTCTGGTTCACCAACTATCTAAGACATATCTCACGTGCTGATTGATGGTTGTATACCTTTTTACGTTGCTTCTCTCTGAGTATTTATCATTTGCGCACAAGCGTGTTCTTGATTTCAGTAAAACTTCAAAACAGAAGAAATCCATCATTATGATGAACTGAGCAATCCCTTAGAAAAAAACTGAATTCCATTGGGTTAAGCAAATAATACTTAAAAGAAGTTCCACTTTTGCTCCCTCATGATAGGAATATTTCAACAAGGCTTATCTTCATCATCATGTGACTGAACAGATGAGATAAGCTTTCACAGCGTCTGGCAGTCAGTCAGTCTCCTGGAGAATCAGTCAACCTGCTGGTCAAGCCCTACTGCATACTCAGCATGCATATATTTGGGACTTTGGGAAGATATTCAATTCTCCCCCAGATTTCTGGTACTAATCACTTCTGTGCCCTCTGCTTCCCATCCCACTTCTTCCCCCAACACCTGGAAAATATGCTCTGTATTAGAGACAAAGAAAGATGAGTAAAAGCATCCAGGTTTGCTTGCATAACTTTACAAATATATAAGGAATAAGGCTGTTAAGTTAAATATGCAAAAAGATATACAGGTATCCAGAAAACATATGCAGAAACCAGGAGCTTTGCAATTGTGAAATATTTTGTGGTATTATTCTAAAAACATTTTAATTATTGTTTAGGTTCTAGCATTATAATTAGTGTCAGCTTAATTTTATAAAACACACATACCTATAATCTTATATTAGGCATCCAAATCCTGTGTTCCTTTGGGAGACCGCCTGTATATGACTTCATGGTTTTCTTCCCCACTTGGGGCAGCTCCTGGCTCCATTCACAGCGTAGATATATTGGGATAGGAAAGGCTGTGTGTGGGTGCGCGTGTGGGGGATGTGCACTATGGGTTGTGCAGAGGGGTAGGTAGACACACCCACGTCTCCCCCTCTAGTTTCCCTCCTAGCCCACCTACAACTCACAGTTCTTTCCCTCACATGATCCTCTATGGTGATGTCTTTCAAGCCTCCATCAAAAATCCCTTAGCTGGCTCTTCTAGGGCTGAAGCTTATCTCCCTACACAATGAGTGTTGGGCACTGAATCTTTTCTCCTGTTGATTTAGAACTGGGGCAGTGACTTCCTATGTACAGAGTGGAATGCTTCCAATAGTGTTCCAACCTCTGGTGAGTGAAAATATCATCATCCCCTTCAATAAGGGCCTTGCTGAATATCAGGTTGTTGTGGGGGGACCCTGCAAAGAGACCCTGGAGCTTTTTAAGCAGGCTTGCTAACTCCCATGCAGCACAGACCTAGATCCTGTGGCCTGCAGCCACCGCTGGGCTTCCATGTGGAGGAGCACAGACCTCTCCGCTGAATGCTACTTCCTGTCTCCGTGTAGTCCCAATGGCAGTCCGTTATGCCTCCCTGCCCAGTGAGGCAGGTGGAGTCAGGGACTGGGATTCTGCCTGCCTGTGCTACGTGACCCTGCAGCTGGAACTTTCCCAGACCACCCAGTGTGAATCAGGCTCCTCTGAGGATGGCCGATAGCCATGAAACCCATTCCCTTCAATGCCTTAGTTGCGCTGAATGAACGGAGGATGCAAAATTGCTAAGGCCTTAAGCTGAAAATAAGTACAATGGGTAGCTGTGGGACAGAGTTATAAAGTACTGGTAAAATGTATACTTGAAAAGGTAGATGCTCCCAACCCCTACAACCATCTCTCTGCTTGTCTCCCCTAGTCCACGAGCTCCGACCAGCAGACATCAAAGTGGTGGCCGCCCTGGGTGACTCGCTGACTGTAAGTACTGAGCCGTGAACCAGGGTGGGCACCTCAGAGTCCAGCCAGACCCTGTGCAGGATCCGTTCTTCCCCAGCACTGGCTCTGCATTCAGCACTGAGCCTACGTTACTGAGGGGCCTGCCTGTGTCAGGCACTGAAACACAGCCAGGCGATGTAGAATGCCCTGTCTTGCCACCTTCCCAGTCCTTCTTGAAGCCCCCTCCTCCATGAGGCCTCCCCTCAATCTCCAGGGGAAGCAATTCCCACTTCCTCACTGTTCACAGGTGTTTTGTGGGTATGTGATGGCACTCATCCAAGTCTTCCTGCCTTTATCAGGGGACTTGTCTCCATCTACTCAGACTCAGAGTGGTAGGTCTTACACACACACTGCCCCACGCTCCCTACTCCATTTACGGACATGTGCTTTGGGACAGAGGGAGCCCAGTTCCCCGCACATAGCACAGTCTTGCTAAATGAATTGCGTTCGCCAGTTATTTAGCCATTGCTGTGCACACCAATGCTCTATTAACAATTCTAAGGGAAACAGTGTGAAATGCAGTCATAGCCCCCCAGCAACCTGTCTGGCTGGAAAAACAAGAAACTTACACAGAAAGAAATGCATTATCACACAGGTGATATACAGGACTTGCGTTCTTAACTTTTAAGTTTAGGGGTACATGTGCAGGTTTATTATAAGTAAACTTGTGTTATGGGATTTGTTGTATAGATTATTTCATCACCCAGGTATTAAACCTAGTACCCATTACATTTTTCCTGATCCTCTCCCTCCTCCCATCCTCCACCTTCTGATAGGCCCCAGCGTGGGTTGTTCCCTTCCACACAGGACTTTTTAAATAGGGTATTTATTTCAGTAGAAACACCAGCTCCACATGTGTGTGAATGTGTTTCCATTTTGGCATGAACATGGAAAAAGATGTGGAAAGGCACACACGAGTCTGTTCACCACTGGCGAGCTCTGGTGGTATCTGCATGTGGGGAAGGGGTGAGGAGGGAGTGCAGAGGCTGTAGCAGGGGGCAGGATTCTTAAGGTAGGGGTAGATTATTCATTTGTTTAAATCTTTGTATCATTTCACATGTTATTTTTGTAAATTTCAAAGATTTTTTTTTTTTTTTTTTAAGATAGGGCATTTAGAGAAAGCTTTAGAAAGGAGATAGGAACTGATGAGGATCTTGGAGAAGGAATTTAGAGTTGTAAGGTGCTGGAAAGAAGGGAGTTTCAGCGATCCAGGAAGGGATGGGGAGTGGGTAGCAATGGCGTAGACCAGCCCAAGGCCCTCAGATTTCCCAAATAGTGGCAGGTAATTAGCTTAGGCCTGAAGGTTTGTGTGGACTGGGAAGGAGGGAGCAACAAGGGGAAGGAAAGAAGAAACCAGATTATGGCGAGCTCAGAAGATTGGTGAAGTGATTTGGCTTTGATCCTGAAAGTAAGGGAGACTCACTGAAGGGTCAGAGCCAGGGGTTGGGGACCATAAAGAAAGAGGCACGCGCAGGAGGAACAGAAACCAGAGACGGTTCACTCAGGCAGGAAGGAGGCCAGGTGGCAAGGAGGTGAGGGTCTCAATTAGGAACACAGCAAAGGGAATGAAAAGACAGGGGCGGGCGCTAGGGAGGGTGGGAAGGAGGAACCAACAGGACTTGGTTACTGGTTGTAGGAACAGAAGTGGGGAGAAGACTGTATCAATACCACTCCAAGTTTAAGGTGGCCTGGGGAAAAGCCGGTCCTATTTTTAGAAAAGGCAAATCTAGGTCCCAGCTGCTACCCCAGGGCCAGAGGAGGCTCTCCCAGTGCCCTCAGCCTGTACCCCAGCCCAGCCCTGAACTTTCTTTTTGCGTTTTATAGACAGCAGTGGGAGCTCGACCAAACAATTCCAGTGACCTGCCCACATCTTGGAGGGGACTCTCTTGGAGGTGAGGAAGTTCTTGACTCACGCTCTATTGATGATACCCTCTCAAAGAGGCCTGGGTAGTGTTTCCCCTGTCACCCCTCCCGGGATGCAGTTGGGTCCTCAGGGCTCAGCGCTGAGATAGGAGACTGTGGTGCTTGTGTTACCCCTGAGGGTGATGGGAGAGACGCCCCAGGGGCAGAGTCTCTGGTTCCGGTTCTGACTTACGCTTATGTTGACTCATGGAGCAGCACGTTGGGGTGATTTTAACAAATAAGCTTTCTTTTCCCCAGCATCGGAGGGGATGGGGACTTGGAGACTCACACCACACTGCCCAGTAAGTAGCAGCCTGGAGAGGCACCATCACTGTGGCCATGCTCCCTGGGGCCAGGGCCTTCCTGCTGGAGGAGGGGAAGAGAAGGTTATCCTCAAGGAGGGCAGTCAGCCAGACCTGAAAAGCCCCAGAACCCCCGTGTCCAACCCCTGTGTCCCACCCCTGTGTCCCCACCCTGCATGCTCATCTCAGCCACTGTGAGGGTCCTGCAGGCTCTCACCTGTGCTCTTCACCTCCTCCCTCCTCCTCTAAAGACATTCTGAAGAAGTTCAACCCTTACCTCCTTGGCTTCTCTACCGGCACCTGGGAGGGGACAGCAGGACTAAACGTTGCAGCAGAAGGGGCCAGAGCTAGGTGAGTAGACGCCATACAGGAGGGCGAGTGGAAGGCAAGGCTGAGATAGCAGGGTGGGAAGCCGGAGGAGAGGAGGGTGGTGTCTGGGAGCCTGGTCCTGGGGGCAGTAGCAGCTGTGCAGGACCTTCCATGTGAATTATCTCCTGAGATCCTCACACCCTTGGACAGGGGCACTTAGGCTTATAAGCTTTCCAGAACCACCAAGATTACCCAGCAAGTTATCAGAGGAGGCAGGATCAGGCCATACCTGAATCAGGGGCCTTTGCTCTGACCGCTGTGCTATTACCACCTCTCCAGGGCAGCAGGAGGAGCACATCTGCCGTGGACCCAGGCACTGTCCCTGCTGGCTCCAGCTCCACCTCCTGCCCAGCAGGGCAAACGTGCAGGGTGGCTCTCAGCACCCGGAGAACTGAGTGCATGACCCCGAGGATGGCTGTCCTTTCTCTCTTCCTCACTCACTTCAGTCTTTGACTCTGAAAAAGCTGTGTTCTGACACTAAGGAGTTAGATGGGTCAGGGCCCCCAAAACAGCGTGGTGGCTGTTTGTTTTCACTGGGATTTCTGTTGTTGACAACAACCCAGATAATTAAAGGTGAAATGCCTGACCGGGCTCATTGATTTTCTGCACAGAGCGTGCTGGGTGTATGCTTTGTAGAAGGATCACTGTGCTCAGATCACCAGGGAAACGACACCGGCTTGACTCACTGTTTACAGGGAAGGTTCCTTTCAGAAGTGGTAACGTGGGCCCCATGCTCTGTTTGAGTCTCTAAGCCACAGGAAACAATGTCAGTTCCGCAACGTCATGAGCAGGAAGAACTTATTTTTCTGCAAAAACTGGGCTTCATTATAGCACCGTCTAATTACTGTTATTATGATTGCTATCCTCACTGTCACTGCCATCGTCATTTTATTGTTCCTGTACTGTACAGGCTTCATCTTCCAGGGGTTGATTTCTCACTCTGTTGACATTCAAGCCCCTTCTTCCTTTCTTACTTCACTTCTCTTACTGCCGTTTCTGTTTTACTGCTGCTCAGCACCTCTGAGATGAAGTAATTGAGACATGCTCCTGTGAGCGTCTCTGATATCCAGTGTTAGGGGAAAGAAAGTCATCCATTGACTTAAGAAAGGAAGGCTGGATAACCGCTCTGTAACTTGGGCTGTCATAGGATTAAATGAGATAAATAGTCCATGACAAGAATGCAGTACAGTACATAATACACACCAAAAAAGCAGTGCAATACAGATAATGCATTAGAAGTTTACCATTGAATAATGGATCTTTAGTTTCAAAGTGCTTTCATCTAACTTTTCTTCCATCAATCAGTAAGAATTCATTAAACACCTGCAAAGGACTGAACCCCAAAGGGGTTACTAAAAGATACAAAGGGCCAGGCGCAGCAGCTCACACCTGTAATCCCAGCACTTTGGGAGGCCGAGGCTGGTGGATCACCTGAGGGCAGGAGTTTGAGACCAGCTCAGCCAACATGGTGAAACCCCATCTCTACTAAAAATACAAAAATTAGCCAGTTGTGTGGGCAGGTGCCTGTAGTCCCAGCTTCTGGAGAGGCTAAGGTGGGAGAATCACTTGAACCTGGGAAGTGGAGGTTGCAGTGAGCCAAGATCACACCATTGTACTCCAGCTTGGGTGACAAGAATGAAACTCCATCTCCAGTAATAATAATAAAAAATAAAAGATACAAAGGAATCAAAAAGGTAAACTCCGTGCCCACAAAGAGCGTGCACTCTAGGTAAGGAGACTAAACAAATGGGAAATAACTTTCTGAAAAAGATAATCCTGGGTATGGCAACATTGCAGAGCTTTGTCATGGAGTGCAGTTAAGAGAACAGGAGAGGCTGAGGTGTGCACTGCACTGTCTAAACACAGATGCGGACCCAGAAGGGACCCCCGAAATCATCCAGCCCAACCTCTTCCTTTAAAAGATGGGAAAAGTCAACCCCAACAAGATCCAGCAACTGAACAAGCTCACACAGCAAGTCGGTAGCAGAGCTGAAAGGAGAACCTCTGGTAAAGAAGGAAATGCAGGATGTGGATCAGTGACCCTGGAGAGGAGGCTCAATGGGAAGCAGGACTTGGTCTGGGCCTGAAGACTGGGAAGACAATGGCTAGGAAGAGGAGACGCAGCAGCGTTTGCAACTCCGCCTCCTACCCACGAGGGCTTGTTGCCCATGGAACATTTTGAACCTATTAAAAGGTTAAAGTCACTTCTGTGGTCACCTTTGACCAAAAAAGTATTTCTTTATAGCTTTCGGATGTACTCAACGATGGCAGTAGTGTATGAGATAAAATCCTAGATCTGTAAATTCTTTTTTTTTTTTTTTGAGACAGAGTTTCACCCTTGTTACCCAGGCTGGAGTGCAATGGCGCAATCTCGGCTCACCGCAACCTCCGCCTCCCGGGTTCAGGCAATTCTCCTGCCCCAGCCTCCTGAGTCACTGGGATTACAGGCACGTGCCACCATGCCCAGCTAATTTTTTGTATTTTTAGTAGAGACGGGGTTTCACCATGTTGACCAGGATGGTCTCGATCCCTTGACCTCGTGATCCACCCGCCTCAGCCTCCCACAGTGCTGGGATTACAGGCTTGAGCCACCGTAGATCTGTAAATTCTTAATGAGAAGGGTGGGGATGGTACCACATGTGTTTGGCCACATACCCAGCTTCCTGGGGACACCCAAAGATTTTCAATGACCAGCCCGTACCAGTTACTGCTTTTATGGCTTCTTCCATGGAAGCTTTCATTGGCGGTATCCCTTTGCTGACCTAACTTCTCATAGACGTATCTTTTCTTTAAACGCAGCTTTATTGGGGTATAAATGACATGCAATAAACTTCACATGTTAAAAGGATACAATTTGGCTGGGTGCTGTGGCTCACGCCTCTAATCCCAGCACTTTGGAGGCTGAGTGAGGTAGGCAGATTGCCCAGGAGTTGGAGACCAGCCTGAGCAACGTGGTGAAACCCTGTCTTTACCAAAAATACAAAAAATGAGCCAGGCATGATGGTGCAGGCCTGTAGTCCCAGCTACTCAGAAGGCTAAGGTGGGAGGATCACTTGAGCTCAGGGAGGTTGAGGCTGCAGTAAGTCATGATCACACCGTTACACTCCAGCCTGGGTAACAGAGTAAGACCCTGTCTCAAAAAGGATACAATTTAACATTGTACCTGTGAAATCACCACCACAATCAAGACAAAAAATGTCACCCAAGGGAGTTTTCTCAGGCCTTGGTAATCTCTCCCTCCTGCCCCTTCCTGTCCCTACCCTACACCCCAGGCAACCACTAACCTTTCCATCACTATAGATTAGTTTGCATTTTTAGAAATTTTATATAAATGAAATCAAAGAGTGTATACTTTTTATCTGACTTATTTAGCAAAATGATTTTGAGATGCATCCATGTTATTGGGTATATCAATAGTTCATCCCTTTTTATGGCTGAGTAGTGTTCCATTGGCATTCATATCGCTTATCCAGAACACCAAATGGCATTGTTTTATTTACGGCAGACATCAGGGCATCATCCTGTCCATCCTGTTTTATTGGAGATGGGGGGAAAAGCAAGGAGGTGGGGAATGGTGTAGAAATCTAAGTAACCACAGAGAAGAAAAACAAAAGGATTGAAGGAGCAGAGAGCAGGGCTTAGAAGTAAAGGTTAAAGGAGTCATTAAGCCTGGAAAGGAGAAAACTGAGGGATAATTTAGAGCTGTGACTTTTCTCAAATATACAAAAGGTTATTTTTAAAACAGGCAACTGAAGAAGAAATGAACAGGCTCGGCTTACAAAGAAAGAGCTTGAGGAAATATAAGGGAAAGTCCCTGATGAGGGGCTTGACGGGATCCCAACCAGAGGAGCCGATTAGGCGATTGGGTGGCAGGGGCTAGATCAATGTGGCTCCAGGGTCCGTGGCAGCTCTGTGATTGTTACTGAGATTTCTTGAGAATGGAATGAACTTTGTACTGGATAGCATCATTCTTCCTGAAGTACCTCTCTTCCCAGGCCAAAGTCCCACGTCTTGAGTCCTCGCCCCTGAGCCAGCACTAACGCTTCTCTCTCTTCCCTCTGCCTAGGGATATGCCAGCCCAGGCCCGGGACCTGGTAGAGCGAATGAAAAACAGCCCTGTGAGTACAGGTCCCCAGGCCACCCCCAAAAGGTGCCGATCTCCTGCTGGCTGGGGAGGGGACAGCCCCATAAGGGTCTCTCTGCACCACAGCACTGCATACCCAGGCTGGCCTCTTTAGAGAAGCAGCCCTTACCAAGGAGCCTCCCCCTTTGGCCACACCGCTAGATGCAGGCTCTGGCACCCTCCACCCCAGGGCCAGCTGCAGGAGGGCGAGGTGGAACAGGGAACTGACTGAGGCGGTGGCCTTGGCCTCTGACAGCTGCCCGCTTAAACCAAGAGGTGGCTTCCCAGAGCCCAATTATGTAAACGCAGGATTCTAAAAATAGGCTTCTCATTCCAGTCCAGTTCTCCCTCCTTCCCCTCACCCTGCCCCTCTGAAACTTTTCACCAGCACTTTTTTCTGTTCAGTGTTTATGCCTAGGAATTCAGCTCCCAGGGGCACTCCTATTATGGAGGTGGCCAACTGCTTAGAGGGCCTCCCAGCCCCCACCCTACCTCTCAGTCCACCCTGCACTCCTCCTCTAGTCTGCTTTCCCCAACCCTAGGAACTCTTCCCAGGGGCAGCTCCCAGCCTTTGCTTCTAGCTGCATCCTTGGAAGGCCTTTATTTGGGGGTCATGGTAGTCCCCTTGGTATTTAATGGGCCAAGGACATGTGGGACACATCCACCTTCTACTTCTCCAGGGACATAACTTCTTAAGAAAATTTCAAAGGGAAAGTAGCCCTTCTCCCTTATGTGAGCAGATCCCCCCTCCCCCACCACCAAAACAAATCTTCTCTGTGGAGCGCCTTATCCCAGCACCAACTGAGGGCTAGAGAACCCCACTTTGTTGCTTTTCTTCTTTTTGGGACAAAGTCTCACTCTGTCACCCAGCCCAGAGTGCAGTGGCATGATCTTGGGTCACTGCAGCCTCCGCCTCCCAGGTTCAAGCAATTGTCCTGTCTCAGCCTCCCAAGTAACTGGGATTACAGGCACCTGCCACCATGCCTGGCCATTTTTTGTATTTTTAGTAGAGACAGGGTTTTACCATGTTGACCAGGCTGGTCTCAGGTGATCTGCCCACCTCGGCCTCCCAAAGTGCTGGGATTACAGGCGTGCACCATCACGCCCAGTTAATTTTTGTATTTTTAGTAGAGACAGGGTTTCACCATGTTGGCCAGGCTGGTCTCAAACTCCTGAACTCAGGTGATCCACCTGCCTTGGCCTTCCAAAGTGCTGGGATTACAGGTGTGAACCAATGCGCCGGGCCCACTTTGCTGCTTTTCTCTGTTTTGATACAAAGAAGACAAAAGGCACGTGGAGGGCAGGCAGGCCCAGTAGCGACATCGGCATGTGCCTCCCACCAAGGCCTAAACTCAGGATCTTCTGTCCCCTCAGGACATCAACCTGGAGAAAGACTGGAAGCTGGTCACTCTCTTCATTGGGGGCAACGACTTGTGTCATTACTGTGAAAATCCGGTAAGCCCCTGACCCACCCCATGGGGACTGAGAAGGAAATTGCTGACCTCTGGTACCGTCTTGCCCATCCCTCCTGGCCCTGCCCTGATCTCCTTGCTCATGGGAGCCACATTTGCTGGCTTCCCCAGGCCCTCCCTGGTTTACACATGGCGGGTGAGGCCCAGCCTTTTCCACTGCCTGAATGGCCTACATTGGTTCCCCAATTCCAGAGTCAGGTCTAGGTGGACCCGCTGTGGCTACTGCTGAGGCATGGCCTGTCTTATCCACATACATATGACCTTTGGTACCAGATAGGGGACTAGCCATCCTCACGCCATCTCTGCCCTGTTTCATCATGAGAAAAGACAAAACAATGTTCTAGATGGGATTGGCTGGGCTACCAGGCGTTAACCAAACCTCAGTGGTGGCCCCGGGAGCCCAACCCTGTTCCTGTTTCCATGGGGAAATAGATCCAGACTCACAAACTTCTAGAAGTTGTAACTTCCAAAAGTTTTTATTTTGGAATATATCTTGTTCTATGTTGGGGACATTCTGTATTTTATATGGCCAGGAAAAGGCAGCTGCCCAGCCTCAGAGGTTGTGGTCAAATGTTTGACAGTCACAGATGGTGGCGGGGAGAAGGCATTTATCACTTCTTGTGGCTCACAGAGACCAACTACCAAAGGCTTGATGAGAAGTATCCTCCCACACACAGGAACCTCTTCCCCTCGGTGCTCTCCCTGACCGCCCAGCCTCTAGAGGCAGAAGTGCCCCAACCTCATGGGGATTTAAGTATTGCTGTGTCCTAGACTCCAGGGATACCTGGACCCCAGAGCTGCCCATGGATGCTGGCATAGAGCAATCCCCTCTACTAGCCGCAGAATGTATGTTCCTGAGAACAGTCAGGTTCATACTCCTGAGAGCGTACTTTAGCTGAAAGGACTGGAATGCCACCACCAGGATTAACTCAGACTGTTTTAAAAAGAAGGAAAGGGGAAAGGGCAGAAGCTGAGAGACATGAGGCCCCCCTCCCCTATCTTAATTCTTTAGTGTGGACTGTATCTTCTTGTTCCTTTTCCCTCCTTCCCAACTCCCAATATCCCTTCTGGTAGCTGTGGGCAGAAACTCAGCAAGCAGCACTTTTCCGTGCCCATCAGTGTGCTGGAATTCAGTGCACAGTATCTCACCTGGCCTCAGCTCTGTCTCCAGAAAAAATGGGCTGCCTGAGCTCTCCCCTCTTGCCTGAGTGGTGCTGCTTTGCGGGTGCCTCCGCTCCCACTTCCTGCAGACATGCGTTCGTCCATGAGTCTAAGAGCTTCAGGTCACACTCCCACCCCCGCTGGTATCAGCCTCTGACACCTTCTAAGGAACCCGGAGCCACATCTAAAAATATAGGACCATCTCCCTCTGCTATAAAGCAAAGTCCTGAGGTTCCTTCAGTCTGCAAGGATTTATTGAGCACCTACTATGTACCTCGCATGCATCACCCAGGATGCCAGGGGCACACTTCTAACTTAGCCTCCTGTTGATGGGCTGCTGGGAGACGAGTCAGAGGAAGAGAACCTTACACTGAGTCCCAGGGGACAGAAGTTAGGGGAACACAGGAGAGCAAAACATTCCAGGCAGTGGGGCCAGCATGGAAAAAGAAAGCATGGCCACCCAGGGCACAGCAAGTGGCTGGAGAAGATGGAGGTCAGGTGATGGATGGGACTGCCAAGAGCCAAGGCCAAAAAGTGGCAGGGCCCAGTACTGACAGAGTCCGCCACTGGGTCTGAGATTATGTAGAACAGGGTGGGGGTTGGGATTATTCGTGGCGTCTAGTAGGAGACAAGGGATATTTCTTACAGAGACTCACCAGCAACAAGGACTGGGCTTCCCAGGACAACCAAAACCCCTCTGTACCCACTCAGTCATAGCCTAGACCCCAGAGCCCACCTGCGTTCTTGCCATTCTCTCAGAGGGGGCACTAGGGGCTAAAGTGAGTTTCCTTTTTTCCTTACAGGAGGCCCAGTTGGCCACGGAGTATGTCCAGCATATCCAACAGGCCCTGGACATCCTCTCTGCGGAGGTAGGAGAGAGGCTGCATGTTCCTGGGTCCCGCCAGCTGCCTCCCTGGGATGTATCTAGGCAGGTTGTGTTCAGTGAGATGCTCACTGAGCAGAGACCCACCCTGAGTGGGCACCTGGATGGCAGGGAAGGAGGAGCTGCCAGGCTCCTCGGCTGGGGAAATTCTCACTTGGCCAGAGCCAGGCTTGTGCAGTAGGAATGAGCTTGCCTCTCAACCAGCTGGCCCAGGTTTGCAGCCAGCACTGTGGCTTCGGGCAAGTGACTTCTCTATCGACAAAGCAGGGCCACTCAAGAAGATTCAGTGAGATAGTACAAGCCACATCCCCCCTCTGGGCCTCAGTTTCTTCACTGGTGAAATTGGGGGCTGGGAATTGGGTTGTAGATGATCCCCAGGTTCCTCCTGGCAGTAGCCAGTGCCCTCCCCCCACAACTGCCTGGGGCCTGACGGCGCCATCCCTCTACTCCCGGCAGCTCCCAAGGGCTTTCGTCAACGTGGTAGAGGTCATGGAGCTGGCCAGCCTGCACCAGGGCCAAGGCGGGAGATGTGCCATGCTGGCAGCTCAGTAAGTTGACGGGTCACTGTCCCAAGGCAAGGGCACCTGGGGTGAGGAGGGCTTACAGGTACCAAAGGAGGAGACCAGCTTAAGCAGAGCCAGACGGGCCTGCCAGAGGATAGACAGGGCTCAGGGGCTTGGAAAACAGCAGGAAGTACCTCCACACCTGCGAATGCCTACTGCATGCAAGGCGCTTCATTTCATTTCTCTAGACCCTAGTTTGCTTTTCTGTAAAAGGAGACAGACCAAATGATACTTAAGGCTCCCAGGCATAGTCAGTGATTGCCAAGTTCAACCTTGGCGAGTTGCCCCCTGTGGTGAGGCAGCCTGGGGCCATGAGCTTTCAAGGCTGCTACATCCGGCCTCAACTCCTGCTCTGCCATTTAGGAGCTGTGGTTCCTTGAACAAACCACATAACCTCCATGCGCCTCTATCCTCCTCATCTGTAAAGCGGGGGTGATGACACCTTCCCTGCAAGGAAGATGTGAGGTCAAGAGGAAGCAATGAAGGTACCTGGCCTACCGAGAGCAGGGTCTTAGGAAATAGCCCTTATTCCATCCTTGATGGGACCTGTCCTTAAAGCTGGGCTTGGAGGCAAGGTGCCGATGGGCAAGACGGGAACTCATGTCGGGCTGGAGTCGTTAAAGCTCTGGAACCCTGGCGGGAAGTTGCCATGCTCTGAGGGCAGAGGCCTCCCAAAGTTTGAGTGACTGTTGCTATGAGAGAGGAGATTCTCCAGGGAGCTGAGAAGTCCCACACCTGGGCTCAAATGGATTTGCTGCAAAGTGACCAGCTGCTTCCCATTCTTGTAAGGAACCCTGCTCTCTTGCGGGGAACGGCTCTTCCAGAGTCTGCCTGTATCGTGTTCCATGTTGTCAGGGTGGCTTCCAGCCGGTGGGCCCTCCCCAGCTTTCCCACAGACTTCCCACACTGGCGCCCTAAGCAGCTGCAGGAAGAGCTGAGAGGCCCCAGGAACATGAGCAGCGATTGCATACCCAGGGACAGAGCCATCGTGGCTGGCTTCCAACACTCCCGTCTCCTATCCACCCAGTCCTGCTCTGGAGAAGTCCCAGGGACCACAGGCTCGGGAAGGAGGAGTGAAGGAGTGAAGGGAATAGGCGTTCTGTCCACAAGGAGGCCCCAGCACCAGGGCCAGCTCTCCCACTTTCTCTATGAATAAGCATCCTCTGGACCTCATGGCTCCTGAGTTAGGGTTCTGTGACCTGGGTCTGAGGGTCAGACAAAGGTGTGCGTCACCCTCCTGCCCCCAGGTAAGGCAGTACAGGCACCTGGGGTAGCAGGCTGCTCTGTGTGTCAGAGCCAGCCTCCCAGGGGGACAGAGCCACCAGGCCCTGGGGAGCCTCAATCCAACATTCCCTGTCTCTCAGGAACAACTGCACTTGCCTCAGACCCTCTCAGAGCTCCCTGGAGAAGCAAGAACTGAAGAAAGTGAACTGGAATCTCCAGGTAAACCCTGCAGCCCCTCTCTTACTGGCCCAGCTGGGGGGGCCCTGTAATCCCCAAGCGAGGATTCGGAAATGGAATGTCAAGCAGGATTTGGCTGAGAGCAAGCCACTCCCTGACAGTAGATCGCAGCCCCTGAAATACCCCTGCAAACTTAACACCACGGCCAGAAAAGGGAGTGAGAGACCCCAAAGTGGAGGCTGAGAGAATCCCCTCCTCCCAGCAGGTAGGCAGCAAGAGACTCGCAGAGTAGATTCCATGTGGTGGGACCATTCCCCGCCCAGAACCGTGTGTAATAATTACTACTCACTTCCTCCCCTCCCTTCATTAAAAACAAAAGGCTTAGGCCTGGCACAGTGGCTCATGCCTGGTGTCTCAGCTACTCAGGAGGCTGAGGTGGGAGGACAGCTTGGGCCCAAGAGTTAGAAGCTGCAGTTAACTATGATCATGCCATTGTACTGCTGCCTAGGCAACAGAGTAAGATCCTATCTCAAAAAAAGAAAGGCCTTAGCCCTGCCCTGCTTACCACTACCCCAAATTCTCCTCGCCATCTCTCTACCCCTCCCCCATCTCCCCACCTCCACTCCTGCTTATGTTTCTGCCTCTGTTGTTCCCTCTCTGGAAATACTACCTGAGCCTTTCTGCAAACTGACCTGTCCTCATTCACAAGCCAAGTCTGCTTCCCTTCTCTAAGGAGCTTCCCCTGCCTGAACTTCACCCTCAGACGTCTCCCATATCACATCAGTCTGTACTTGATGGGCCCTCAAAGCCCTGTAGGGTTCTCATGTTTTCACATCTTGTCTCATTTTCCCAGATGGATGATACATACACTCCTTGAAGATGAGTACATCTAGTCTGTTCCTTTTACATTCCATGCTTGGGCACTTAAGAAATCCAACAACCATGGACTCTTCTACAAAATTCACGGGCGTTTGGGGAGCTGGTGTTGAGATGCTTCCCATCTGACCCACAGCCCCATGTTCTAATTGACCTATTCATGCAGTGAGAGCAGGAGAGGGCTTTGACCCAGGCAATCTGGTCAGTGGCTCAGACCCAGCCTTGCAGAGGCTTTGGAATGGGACTGGGTGGAGCTATGCAGATAGATAGGGAGCTTCTCCCACCAGGAGCCGCTGGGTTCAACTCATCTCTGATCGTGAGAACCAGCATTAGGCCTTGCAGTGCAGGTAACCATGAATAGGTAGAGAATAAAACATGCATCCAGCCCACTAGAGTAGCCCCTTCAAGTCACTTTCGTCTAAGGTGAGTTGACTACTGTCACAGCCAATCCAAGGCAGCCGGACTTGGTCCTGTCTGTGCAGCTTTGCCAGGAGGGTTGAGTAGGTTCTCTCTCCATCCCCAGGATGGCATCTCCAGGTTCTCCTACTGGCACCAATACACACAGCGTGAGGACTTCACGGTTGTGGTGCAGCCTTTCTTCCAAAACACACTCGTTCCACTGAATGAGGTGAGCTGTGGGCATTTCAGGGAGGCTCAGGTATGGAGCCTTATCACAGACAATGGATGTATTTCTTTCTCTAAGTGGGCATTTTTTTTTTTAAACCATCTCTCTCCAGGAGGGCTCTAAGGGTCGCTTTTTCTGCATTACCTCCCTTTTGTGGAGGCTGGTCTGTGACTGGAACTCAGAAGTCCTTGGAAAGAAAAAAGGAAATCAATAGTGACTAAGCCCCCCAGGCCTGGCCCTGATATTTTCTGGATTGGGATAAAATGTTACTCTTTTCAACTATTAGTATAGGGATGCCGAAATAAAAGGGAGACTATGGGTCGCTCCAATTCATGTCTGTTTACAAAGAAAATTCTGGCCAGGCACAGTGGCTCACGCCTGTAATCCTAGCACTTTGGGAGGCCGAGGCAGGCAGATCACGAAGTCAGGAGTTCGAGACCAGCCTGGCCAACATGGTGAAACCCTGTCTCTACTAAAAATACAAAAAGTTAGCTGGGTGTGGTGGCAGGCACCTGTAATCCCAGCTACTCGGGAGGCTGAGGCAGGAGAATCTCTTGAACCTAGGAGGCGGAGCTTGCAGTGAGGCGAGATCATGCCACTGCACTCCAGCAACAGTGCGAGACTCCATCTCAAAAAAAAAAAAAAGAAAAGAAAAGAAAAGAAAAGAAAAAAGACAATTCCAAATTCTGTGAGTTTTTCCATCAGTATCTGAGCCAGTTGGCAGGAGAATTGAAAGGATGAAAGGAGACCTGCCCGGGGCACCTGCTGAGAGCAGGGGTCGGGGAGTGGAGCCCTTTCCCAAGATGGTAACCTACTTGCCTTTGGTCACAGAGAGGGGCTGCTGACCTCACCTTCTTCTCCGAGGACTGCTTCCACTTCTCAGAACGTGGGCATGCTGAGATGGCCATCGCACTCTGGAACAATATGGTGAGCAGCCAAGGGCCTGGTGGGCCTTGTCAAGGGGGAATCCAAGAGTATTGACTGTGTATCTCACAATGGCAAACCTACTGGAGACAGGGCTCCTTTCTCCCCAAAGCCCAAAATGGCAGCACACCTTATTGGCCCTGATTATTCCCAAAGAGAAAATACCCTATATTATTCAAACACTCTTTGAAAATGACACACACACACACTCACTCTCTCTCACACTCTTTATTCTTTGTTCCTTCAGCAATGCCCAGGTACTGTGAGGAGATCCCTTTGTAATCAGATAGATTGGCTGGAATGGAAATACCAACTTCCACCTCTTACTGTGTGACCTTGAGCAAACAATCTCTGGCCATCTGTATCAACATCTATAAAACAGTGAAAACAACACAGGTCTCAGAAAATAAACAGTTGGCACTCAGCAAATGTTAGCACCATCAGCCTTCCAAGCACTCTGGGCTCAACTCATGCCCAATTCGTTTCTTTAAACATTGAAAAGTGGAGATCCATACAGCCTGTTTTCCCAGACTGATACCTATCCCAGTCCTTTCTGATGGGAAGAAAGGACCTTATGAAATGAACATACAGTCCCGGGGTCTCAGGGACACCTGGCTGGTGCATCAACTCTGCCCTCTGTGGCTGGCACCCACAGCAGAACAGTGTCTGCACAGCACTTGACCTGTCACCTCCAACAACTGGTCCTCTTGCACGGAGCAAATGAAATGCTTTCCCAATCCAATGGTCTCTTTTAACCTAAGCTCCGTGGGTAACACAATCCTCACTCCAACCTGTGTGTTCTCTCCGTTGTCCTGTGACAACTAAACAGGCCACATTCCAGCTCCTTTTATCACAGTTTCAGGCCCATGGTGTCTCTGCCAACCACCGCTGTGCAAACATTCCCACCCCTGTCAGCTCACCCAGTATGCTCAGCGTCTCACTCGGCTGACTCGCAGCACTGACTTTCTCCTTAGCTACGCCACCTCTTCCTCTCTAGCGACCTCTTCTTTTCAGAACAGCATGTAAACTGGCTTTATCCTTGGCCTAGTTAATTATAGACTCAGCTTATGTCTATTGTCACTGTCCTGGGGTTTTCCTCCTGTGGACGTCACATATCTGCCCACTCCAAGAACGTCTGTTGTACTCTTTCAGCCCAAGACTCTGGATTGCAACCAAACCAAAATATCTTTGAGTTTCCCCTACAATTTTTAAATCGTAGTTTATATGGTGTAGTTCCTGTTTCTTTTGTGGATTTTCTTTTGAAGGCTAGTTGTCCTTCAGTGGCTGAATCATGTGACTTTACCCCTTTGTAAAAATTCTCCCAAAGGAAGGGTACCTATTCCCTTTCTCCTTTTCCCCTGAGACCTCAAGGGAATCCACAGATTCCAAAAAGAGCTAAAGAGAGCTAAGCCCTTGGCCCTTCCTTCCCAGGTTTTTCATCAGGGTATGGCCTTTCCACCTGGGTGGCACTCCAGGTCCGCGTAAAGCTGGGACCCTCCAGCAATCTCCTGGGTCTGGACAGTTGTAGTGATGGCTGGAACATGAAAAAGAATCCACTGGTTTGTTTTTGTGTGAATTAACCATGTAGCTCTGACCAGGCATGGTGGCTCATGCCTGTAATCCCAGCACTTTAGGAGGCCAAGGCAGGTGGATCGCTTGAGCCCAGGAATTAGACGCCAGCCTGGGCAACACAGGGGAAACCCTGTCTCTACAAAAAAAAAAAATCAAAAAATTATCCAGGTGTGGTGGTACATACCTGTAGTCCCATCTTTTCAGAGGGCTGAGGTGAGAAGATCATTTGAGCATGGGAGATCGAGGCTGCAGTGAGCCGAGATGTTGCCACTGCACTCCAGCCTGGGCAACAGAGCGAGACCCTATCTCAAAAAACAAAATACAAAAAAATCTATGTAGCTCTGGCCTTCTCTTCCAAAGCAGTTCAGTACCTCTTCCCATTCACCCAGGTAAGAGGCCTTTATTTGATAAAGATACGTGGGAGTAGTTTAGATATGAAAACAGAAGGTAAACACTGCCCTGGAGCTATTGTGGAAACAAACCAAGACTGTCTACAGTTCCCCAGCCACATGATCTCAGCCATCCCCCAAACTTCAAAATTACAAAAACACAGCAAAACTAAAGCCATCCAGGGTTTCTTATCCTAGGCTATATAATTTGGGGAAATAATTACACAGTCCAATGTTTTTATCCAAAGCCAATCTTAGAGACAAAGCTATAGCATCACGCCAACTTTTCAGATCTACTTCTGCCTGGAATTTCACCCCTAGAGTAACATAAAATAAATCATAGACCATTAGAGCTGGAACAGGCTGAGAGGTCATCTAGCCAGAACATTCTGTAACTAAAATATAGACATGAAGCAGTTTGCCCAACATAACACAGACTGTTGGTGGCACTAGGGGCATTGGAGTCCAGGTTTTCCTAGTCCTTTCCTGGTGACTGGCCACACCACCACCCTCCCCGCTGCCCCCAACGTGATAAGCACATATATACGTGGTGAATTCATGTCTCACAATTAGAGTCCTATGACATAGTGTCTGCAGGCTTTGGCTGATGTTCCCAGGGTTCCCTACTAGGGAAACAAAAGGCACTTTAAATTATTTCATCTCCTACCCACTCCTGTCACATCCTTCTCCAGAGGCCTTTGCAAAGGCAAAGCCAGAAACACCAGCCGCACCAGAGGATGTTTCTTTCCCTCTTCCTCTGCCTTCTTTCGTCTTCTTATCAAGCGTTTCTCTTAGTCCTCTACTGCTGCCTGCTCCCTCTCCGGAGGAAATCCTACTCTCAGCCAGCATTTGTGTCTCCCCAGGTGCTGGGTGACAGCTCCAGCCTCCCAACTGACATCCCTGTCTTCACACTTACAGCCCTTAGAATAGCAGTTCTCAGCTCTGACTGCATATTACAATCATCCAGGGATTTGTATTTTATTTATTTATTTCTGCAGCAGAGTCTCACTCCGTTACCCAGGCCAGAGTGCCGTGGCGCGATCTTGGCCCACTGCAACCTCTGTCTCCTAGATTCAAGCGATTCTCTTGCCTCAGCCTCCCAAGTAGTTGGGATTACAGTTGCCCACCAGCATGCCCAGCTAATTTTTGTATTTTTATTAGAGACAGGGTTTTGCCATGTTGGCCAGGCTGGTCTTGAACTCCTGACCTCAGGTGATCCACCCTCCTCAGCCTTCCAAAGTGCTGGGATTACAGGTGTGAGCCACCGCGCCTGGCCATCCAGGGACTTTTAAAGGAGTTAGTGCCTACAGCCACTCTGGAAAACTCTGGTATGTTTAATAATGTTGAACACATGTATTTCCTGTGATTCAACAATTTCACTTCTAGGTATATCCCCAAAAGAAACGTATACACGTGTTCAGCAAAATATACACGTAAGAATATTCTCAGCAGCACTATTTATAAATAGCCCCAAACGAGAAACTCCCCAAATATCCTCTGAGATTAGGATAGATGAATAAGCTGTGGCACATTCATTCTAAGGAATACCATACAGATCTGACTGCAGGGTGAAGTGACACAGAGTAATGGCCGCGAAGAGGGCAGCCTCACTGAAGGGATGACAGTTGAACAAACTTCAACAGCATACAATAATATCTCTAAAGTTCAAAAGTCAGCAGCTTGGCATATGGGGTTAAGGGTCAGCATGACAGCATCTCACTGGGGGATGAATCGTCCTGGAAGAAGGTGGAAAGGGGCTTCTCAGTACTCGTAGTCGTCTGTTGCCTGATTGGATGCTGGTGTGTTCATTTTATCAAAACTTATCTGTTGCTCACTTACGATTTATACTAGTTTCTATGTGTATGTTAGCTTCAATTAAAAGTTTCCTGGAGGCCAGGTGCCATGGCTCATGCCTATAATCCCAGCACTTTGGGAGGCCAAGGCAGGTGGATCACCTGAGGTCAGGAGTTCAAGGCCAGCCTGACCAACATGGTGAAACCCCATCTCTACTAAAAATACAAAATTAGCTGGGTACTGTGGCACATGCCTGTCATTCCAGCTACTCAGGAAGCTGAGGCAGGAGAATTGCTTGAACCTGGGAGGCAGAGGTTGCAGAGAGCTGAGATTGCCTCACTGTACTCCAGCCTGGGTGACGAGAGTGAAACTCTGTCTCAAATTAAAAAAAAAAAAAAAAAAGTTTACTGGAAAACAATACCAGTGCCTGACTGGGCATGTCCCGAGATTCTGACTTAATTGGTCTGGAGTGTGAGCTGGATCCAGTACTTTGTGAAAGCTCCTGAGGTTATTTTAATGTGCAGATATGAACCACCGCCTTAGATCTGGTCCCCACAGAGAAATCAAGTAATCTGTATAAAAGAAAACCCGACCAAGCTCCTCCCCCGCTTTCAAACTTCCAGAGCTCCCCACCTCTGAAGGAGGCAGGCCAGGCCCCATGGCACAGCACTCCAGGCCTCTGGGGGTCGGCCTGGCTCCCCTGACTAACCTCTCTGGCTACCGTTCCCACCAGCCTCTGCCTCACATGTCGCAGTCCAGTGGCTCCTGCGGCGTCCTGCACCACCCGTGGCGTTCCACACCTCTGCTCACTCTTGCTCATCTCCTTCTCCTGGACTGCCCTTCTCTCTCAGCTCCTTGCCCAGCCCACCACTCAACTCAGGTGCCACCTCCTACAGGAAGCCACCTCTGAATCTCCAGAACAGGCCAGTGGCCAACCCAGGTCCAGTAGACCCTGCCCAGTCTTATCATTTGCTACACGGTTGGTAGCCACAGTGCCTGGCTTAGGAAAGGTTGGTTCTAGGAAAAACACTTTCATTCCCTGTGACCAGCTCCAAGCCTTCCCCCGCCAAGCTTCTCCACTCAGGTCTTTGTGACTTCAATTAATTCATCCATCCGTCCACCCAACAAGTATTTACTGAGCACTGCTATGTGCTAGGTGCTGCTCCCGGTGCTGAGGACTCAGCAGTGAAAAAGAGAAGCGGACTCCTGCTCTCATAGAGCGTTCAGGATAGTAGGGAAAAGACAGATAATCAACAAGGTCATTTCTGAGCACATCTGTGGCTTAAGAAAGAGTCAGGCAGGGTGATGTGACATGGGGTAATGGCTGAGGGGGACAGGGAGGCCTCCCTGAAGAAGCGACAGTGAGTGGCGATTTGCATGTCAAGAGGTTGCCTGGCAGAGGAAATAGGACCTAGGTAGGCCCAGAGTCAGGAAGGAGCTTGAAGTCTGAGGAACTTAAAGGCCAGTGTGACCAGAGGGAAGTGAACAAAGTCAAAGAGTTGAGCAAGGTTCTAAGAGGAGAATGGTATGCTCTGGCTTACCCCTGGCTCCGTGCAACCCTGGACCGGAAGAAAGCAACGGTGGACCGGGAGAGACCTCTAGGAGGCTGCTGGTGACAGGTGGGAGACGATGGGGGCTGAGACTCGGGTCATGGCAGAGGAGGAGAGAAGCACTCAGATTTAGGATGTGTCACGGGCTGGCGGATGGATGGGGGGAAGAGAAACTGAGGATGGCTTTTTGGTTTGGGGTCTAAGAAACTGGGTGGATGGTTGAGCAGGTAGAGAAAAATCAGCTTGGGAGGAAAAAATCAAGACTTCTGTTTTGGACATGGTGTGAACTGCCTTCCAGACATCCACACAAGGGTGTCAGGATACAGAAGTCTGGAGCTCAGAGAGGAAGTCAAGGCTGGAGACTGGGGGAAGAAATGGGGTTATTAGCATAGCGGGCCAAAACGGTGAAATCCTGTCTCTATTAAAAATACAAAAACTAGCCAGCGTGGCAGTGGGCATCTGTAATCCCAGCTACTCAGGGAGGCTGAGGCAGGATAATTGCTTAAACCCAGAGGCAGAGGTTGCAGTAAGCCAATATCGCACCATTGCATTCCAGCCTGGGTAACAGAGCAAGACTCCATCTCAAAACAAACAACAAACAAACTACAGGATCAACTAAAAGCTACTAGAGAAAGAATAGCTAGAAAAGAGTGTAAGGCCAGGCACAGTGGCTCACACCTGTAATCCCAGCACCTTGGGAGGCCGAGGTGGGCGGATCACCTGAAGTCAGGAGTTCAAGACCAGCCTGACCAACATAGTGAAACCCTGTCTCTATTAA
>NW_022436984.1:2310753-2353456 GCF_009761245.1 Sapajus apella
AAAAAAAAAAAAAAAAAAAAAAAAAAAAAAAGAGTGTAAAGCCCAGCCCTGGGCATTCATTGACTCCAGTAAGAGGTGAGGAGAGAGTGTGAAGGTAGAAGGAAAACAAGAGACAATGCTGTGTCCAGAGAGCCAAGAGAAGTCAGTGTTTCAAGAGAAAGACAGCTGTCAACTTTGATGAATGCTCCTGAGAAGCCAAGCAAGATGAAGACAAAAAAAATCACCTTTGAGCCAGGCACGGTGGCTCAGGTGTAGTCCCAGCACCATGGGAGGCCGAGGCAGGTGGATCTCAAGGTTAGGAGTTCGAGACCAGCCTGGCCAACATGAGGAAACCCCATTTCTATGAAAAATACAAAAATTAGCCAGCGTAGTGGCGGGCGCTTGTAATCTCAGCTGCTTGAGAGGTTCAGGCAGGAAAATCACTTGAGCCCGGGAGGCGGAGTTTGCAGTAAGCCGAGATCACACCATTGCACTCCAGCCTAGGTGACAGAGCAAGACTCCATCTCAAAAAAAAAAAAGACTTTTGGTTCTGTTCATATGGAGATCTTTGGTGGCCTTGGCCAGAGTGTCCATCTAGCGATGGAGACTGCAGACTGCCTGGAGTGAGCAGCAGAGAGAATGAGAGATCAGGAAGTGCTGCCGACACCTATCGACAGCTTTCAGGAAGTTATGAGATGTAACAGCCAAGGTCACTGGAGGGAATGTGGGATCTAGAGAGGGCAGGCAAAGGAGGGGAGATGTCGGAGCAGGTTGTGTACTGATGGGAAGGAACTAGTAGAAGGGAGAAATGGAAGCACTCATCAAACCCTTGGAATCATGATCATCTTCTGTGTGAGTTCGTTCCTGGGTTCCTGGAACAGTTTTGGGAATCACCTGCCCTGACCTTCAGTATTTATTCTGTCACTGTTATGAGAGGCTTGAGTTTCCTCAGCTCTTAAGCAAGTGGAAATAATACTACCTTATGTATGGAAGCCATCCCACTCACACATGCTTTCAGGCCATCTCTCATTTGTCAGGTGTTAGGACAGGATGTCATGCCTGGACCTAGCCTCAGGGAAGTAGCCTGCCCAGCACTGCCCAGCCCATTACCAGCAGAGCCAGGACCAGCCATCTGCCTGTCATACCCAGTCTAGTCACCCTGGCATCTCTCCCAGGACCAGCACTGCCCTCCCTCCTCCAGTTGTGTTACTAAGGAACAGGTGTAAAAGGCATTCAGACAACAGAAAGTAAGACCAGGGGCCGGGTATGGTCATTAGCTCAGATAGTGAACTTTCACCTCCCTCCCTGGCAACACCCTGTGGTCAGGAGCAGGCAGGGAAGCAAATTACACAATGAGTTGAGGTGAGACATTCCAGACAGACTCTGAATAGGTGACAGTGCCAGGGGCCCATTCCTCTCAGTGCTGGCCACATGTTGGGCCTGGCTACTGGCTAAAAGACGCTGGTGGGGGGATGCGGCAGCTTGCAGCTCATCCTCAGAGGTCCTGGGACCAAAGGTATTTACACCCAGAGATATCTGAAGGAAATCTTTTCATCTATGTGGAAAACATACAAAGTGGCTCAAGTGGGAAGCTCTAATTTCCTAAGGTTGACAAGCCAAGTGTAGTAATGCTGTCATGGTAACCAATATGCTTCCATCATTTGCTCAAGTTGACTAGCCCCACGCACTTTGAGAAGTTGGTAAATGGGACTGTCATTGTTTTATAAAATTGAAAACACGGTGTCTTGCAATCACAGCCACTTGCAAGGGAAACCAGAAATGGTCCCAGCCCTTCCACAGACTCGCCGTGGACTCAGGACCAGTGGTCTCTCCTGGGACTTAGTGTACCCAGCAAATCCAGGGGCACAGACTCAGGGTCCTGCCCAACAGGCTCTGCCTAGTCCCTCTGTGTGTCATAAGTCAGCTCCTCCTCAGCCCCAGGCAGCTGGGTCCCTGCTGTGGGCCAAACACTAGCCACTTTGCTGGTTTCTACCCACCACTTCCTGAGGGAGGGGCTCTGCTGTGAAATACGCCCTCGGAGAGGAAAGTCTCTCCCAGCTTTGGAGAGAATGAAGGTGTCCTTTCTCTCTCTCCAGCTGGAGCCAGTGGGCCTCAAGACGACCTCCAACAACTTCACCCACAGCCGAACCAAACTCAAGTGCCCCTCTCCTGTGAGTAAACCTCCTGCCTGCCCCAGGTGGAACAGATGCCTGGGGTGGGGCTGTCCTGTCTCCTGGAAGCACAGAGGAGTCCCCGGGGAGGCTCCCTTAAATGTGGCTTCACTCACTGCCATCTTCACAAATCCCACCCATCCTCACTGCCACAGAAAATTCTCAGGGTGTGGGCAGCCATGGGGCATGGGGAGAGGACATTGACAGCTCCAACCGAAGTGAGGACAGTCACTCGGAGGCAGATGAGCACTGGCGGGAAGTAAAGGTCACCCTTTACTTCAGATAGCTCTGATGTATCCTATCTTAAAAGTACATCAAGGCTGGGCGCAGTGGCTTATGCCTGTAATCCCAGCACTTTGGGAGGCTGAGGTGGGTGGATCATCTGAGACCAGCCTGGCCAACATGGTGAAACCCCGTCTCTACTGAAAATACAAAAATTAGCCAGGCATGGTGTCATGCATCTATAGTCCCAGCTACTTGGGAGGCTGAGACAGGAGAATCACTTGAACCCAGGAGGTGGAGGTTGCAGTGAGCCAGGATTATGGCATTGCACTCCAGACTAAGTGACAGATCGAGACTGTGTCTCATGAATGAATTAATGAATGTGCATCAAGCAGCTCTCCCATGCCAGGGAGTATACTAGGATCTGGGGATCCAGAGGCAAACTAAAAAAGACTCAGTGTCTGTTTCTGGAGCCTGCAATAGTCCTCCTCCCTCGCCACACCCGCCGCCCTCTCCAGGCCCACCCACAAAGCCTGTGACTTGTCTCCCCAGCTCCCCTCTCCCTCTTCTCCATCCACCCTACACTTGCTGCCTAACACAGACAGAACTTCCTAAAAATAATTTGTCCCATCAAGGCTGCTTGAAATCCTTGCCTGGTTCCTACTGCCCATTGACCAGAGTCCGGAGGGGAGGGTCACCTCCCTCCATTATGCGCACGCTGCACTCCTGGCCAGTGGATCCATCTCCCAGGAAGCCCACAACTGCTCGTGTCCAGGCCTTTCCTTTACCATGTGCTGCTGGAGGTTCATCCTCCATCTGCCTCCCTCCAGGCCCAGAGGTTGCCTTCGCCAAGCTACGGTTTCACCTTCTTACCTACCATTCTATCTCCTGACACTCACCTGTGTGGGTCTCCTTTTCTGTTTGTACCTCTCACAAGACACTGACCCGGGCTCCTTTATGATGTGATTGTTTCTGCATGTCTCACCTTCCTCCTGGGAAGAAGGATATGATATCTTAACCCTCAGGTCTCATCACAGCCCCCAGCATGAGGGCTCAACACAGCAGGCAATCAGTTCACATTCACGGAAAGAAAGGATCATGGGAGCTCGTGGGGAGGAAGGCAGGAACGCATGCAGGCTGCCCAAATGCCTCCCCTCCCAGCCCTTCTCACTTGGGGATCTTTTGTCTACTACACAACCAGCTGTCCTTCCATGCTGACCTTCCCTGGTTTCTGGGTGCTCCTGGGATGGGAGAATGGGAACAGTTGTGACCAAGAGGAAACAGAGATGGGAGTTCTACAGGCTCCCTGGGTCTCTCTGCCACTGGTCACCTATCAGTTCCCAATCTTTCAAAATCAGGTTTGACAGCGAAGGAGATGCTGGTGAGAAACCAAAAGAAGGTTCTAGCTGGGTGTTGACCTCTTTAGAGGCCCATCCTGCTAAAGAGCACAGCATAAATGAGGGAGCTTTACAAAAGGGACACGCTGTGAAAACGTGCAGGGTTATCGCAGCATCTCAGGGATGGGGACTAGGCAAGTCTTGGCAATGGATGGTTCTCGGAGGTCCTTTCCCACTGACCCCCATCTCCTCCACCGCAGGAGAGCCCTTACCTCTACACCCTTCAGAATAGCCGGCTGATCCCAGACCAGGCTGAAGAAGCCCCTGAGGTGCTCTACTGGGCCGTGCCAGTGGCAGCAGGAGTCGGCCTTGTGGTCGGTGTCATCGGGGCAGTGGTCTGGAGGTGCAGGAGAGGTGGCCAGAGGGAAGATCCTCCCATGCGCCTGCGCACTGTGGTCCTCTAGGCCGGGGGGTGGGGGTGGTCCTCACCCTAAACTCCCTGGCCACTCTCTTCACTCACCGCCCTCTGCCCCAGCCACTCCCGGCCACCAGGACTTGCTTCAACACCTGGTGCCATAGGAAGGCCAGGGGACAGTCACAACTTCTCAGGGCCTGGGCTTCTTCCAGGCTGATGCTCTTGGAATGGATACGTTTAAATAAAGTCCAAAGCTGTTGTATTCTTGGGTTTGCCTGCGTGAAGCGCTCACCTTCCACCTGTTGTGCGGCCCAGGTGTGGGAGCTGCTGCCTTCTGTGGCCTGCCCCCAGCACAGCTGCCAGAGCCACGGCCGCCCAGAGCTCAGACTGCCTGCACCACAAGCATATCCTCAAGTCAACAAACCCGCCATTTCAAAGGCAGGAAAAACACTGGTCATCAAGTCATGGCTAGAATTTTGGAGCTGGCCGGCCGCCACCATTCAGTCCAATCCAACACATACCTATGAAGCAACTCTTTAGTACCCAGGACAGTCCAGAGCACTGCGGTGCCTCCTAGGCTGTGCCTGTCACCGCCTGGCCGAGAAGTCAGATTCCTTCAATAACCAAGAAGCCATATGACAACGTGTAACTACTGGGGCATCAGTAGGTGAATGTATCTGATTGTTTTAAAGAATAGAAGGGTTCCTTGGGGAAAGTTTCTTGGAAGAGAACAATCGTCACATGTCATTTTGGGAAAAGAGGGGAAAAAAGTGATTGGGACACATATACCTCCTATATCCTCAACCTGATTTTCTCAAGGTACTAAATTTAGGAAAGAATTCCTATTTCTAAGTGACCAGGTTTCTGAGGGAAAGCTAGAGAGAGTCTGAAAATATAGGCTGCGTTCCCTGAGCCCTGCTAAGGGCAAGGCCCCGCGCTGGAGGCCTTCCACAGATGGTCTCTTTTATTCTGCACAAAGGCCCAGGGAGGGGGTCATGAAAAGCTTTGAAAATAGAAGTGGTGGTTGTGCAACATTGTGAATGCACTAAAGGCCATGAATCGTTCCATTTAAAATGATTAATTGTGTATCATGTGAATTTCACCTAAAAAAAGAATCCAGGGAGGTGGACAGCATCTGCATTTTAAACCTCTCTCTGATCCTCAAGTCCGGGACGACAAAGAGGCTGAGTCAGAATCCCGGATGCACCATTGACACGTGGTGCCCTGTAGCCACCTTCGCCAGCCTGAGCCCAGTTTCTCAGGCTCCACGTCTGTAAAAATTGGAGTAAGAATACACATTTTGCTTATCTCATGGCGCTGCTGAAAAATTAGGAATAGTGTGTAAACCTCTAACTCTAAAATGCCACACACATGCAAATGGCCTTTTTCCTCTGCGAAGAGGTGGGATAAGGGCCAGGCAGTTGGGGAAGATGTGAGATCCAGAGATGAGTTTGGGGAAATGGGGTAAGAACGTATGTGTGGAGGCTGCCCGCCTTCCTCTCAGGGAGGTTCATTGTCTTATCTCTTTCTGGCACCACCGAGAACCCAGAGGACCTACCCCCCTAGTTCTGTGTTCTACTGGGTTTCAATGTCCGTTTCTATACAGTGGGAACAGCATGCATTCCCATACTTTTTCCTATACACTGGAAAAGGCGGTGACTGAGTCACACATCTCAGCTTATGCTCCTGGCTTAAGACAATGTAACGACAAAGGTAACTCATGGAGTCTAGGAGCTCACTTCACCCCCCACTCCTTTTCTTTCCTGCAAGTTTCTGTTCTTCCAGTAGATCCTACTTCCAAGCAGCATGGATTCATAACCACAGGCTCCTCATACGTGGGTGTGTGTGTGGTGGAGGGATGCGGTGTTGGAACTCACGCCGCCAGAGTAAGGCAGACTGAAACATCAACAAATGGTCCCAGATGGTTCATCAAGGAAATAAAGAAATCCTGTCTGGAGGGACATGGACACAACCAGAAACGAGGCACCAAATTCCCAGCAAGTATGTGCTAAGAAGCCAGAAATTAAAACTATGTGACAAACACCTACTTGAAATTGGCAGAATTACATACACACACTGGGTATGTGCCATGTTGTTTTTCTGTAGGAAAATGTCCAGTCTAGTTAGGATGGCACCCACAGCCACACCATGAACAAAGCCACCAAATCCTAAAGAAGCCACAGTCCACATGGCACTCCCCATGGAGGCTTCTGAATTCAGAAAAGATATGTGTGGCTTAAACCTGGTCCAAGCCTTCCTGAAAGACATGGAACTTTGAGCTCTGAAAAGATGGAAAATGGTTACCAAAAGGAACGGGGTTGTCAAGACTGGGAAAACTCCATGTAGGTGGAAAGATGGGTATAGTGAATGTGGGGGACCAGGAGGCGGCCAGGAAAAATAAGGATGGATGAGCCAGATATGGGTTAGGGGACGTAATGGGAAGGACGAGGAGTTAACAGCGATTACGTTGTTATGATGGCTGTAACGTCAGGCTACACTTGACTAGGGAATACATATGTTAGTGAGAAAAGATTAGTGCAAAGCAAAGGCTGATAAAAGTTGACATAAAGTGTTTGTGCTGTGGTGGGCACCATGGTGCACAATGATGAAACTTCACCCATCCCTGTTACCATTCCCTTTCTACAGAGAAGGAAACCAAGACTCAGAGAAGGAGGAATTGGCTCAGAGTTGTACTTTCATTACATAAGCCCAGAGTAGGGGGGAACCCAGAAAAATAAAACCACTGCCGTTTCCAGCAGTGAATTGGGCCAAATTGCAAATAAATGTAGTATAAAATAAAGATCTAGAATGTCAAGATGGCACCATTGTTCCTCTGCTTTCAATTGGTCTGAAAAACTCACTATCTCTAGTTAATAATCTATGATTTTTTTTTCTTTTTTTGAGATGGAGTCCTGCCCTGTCACCCAGGCTGGAGTGCAGTGGTGCAATCTCGGCTCACTGTAACCTCCTCCTCCCAGGTGCAAGCAATTCTTCTGCCTCAGCCTCCCGAGTAGGTTGGGTTACAGGCATGTGCCACCTCACCCAGCTAATTTTTGTATTTTTAGTAGATATCAGGTTTTGCCATGTTGGCCAGTCTGATCTCAAACTTCTCACCTCAGTTGATCCATCCACCTTGGCCTCCCAAACTGCTAGGATTACAGGCATGAGCCACCGCACCCAGCCAATAATCTATTATTTAAAACATTAACTATGGGGACTAAGATTTCTTTTGCTAGTGTATGTGTGAAGTTATAGCACAAGTTTGTCCAAGCTGCAGCCCGCATGCGGCCCAGGATGGCTTTGAATGTTACCCAACATAAATTTGTAAACTTTCTTAAAACATTATGAGATTTATGTGTGTGTGTGATTTTCTTTTTTAGCTCATCACATATCTTTAGTGTTAGTATATTTTATGTGTGACCCAAGACAATTCTTCTTCCAATGTGACCCAGAGAATCCAAAAGATTGGATACCCCTGTACTATCAGCTAATAAATCATTTAATTAGAAAAAAAGCAAAGAATCCCTGTGAGAATCAAATGTAACAACCAGCAAGGTTAGGCCGGCACCTTTTACACAGCAGCGGCATTGAGAAAAAGATTGTATGTATGTTTAGAAAGATAAAAGGCAAAAGGAATTTAAAACATGAGGCAAGAACACTATGTTATTTTTTTTTTAATAAAGGCAGATTTGTGAAAGAACTAAGAACCAGATAAAACTTCAGAAATGAAATACATTGTTAATAGAGAAAAATAAACTTCAGTAAATGTGTTTAAATAACAGGCTAGGCACTTAGTGAACCAACATTTATGTGTTTACTGCATACCAGATACTGTTTTTGGCAGTAAGTCTGTATTTTTTTGCTAATTCTCACAATAGCCCCTTGAAGTAGGTGCTATTATAATCCTTACAGAGAAAATGAATCATGTTTGTATCTTTTCAGTCTTTTTGTAATTAAATGAGATAAAAACAATAGTCAAAAAATAGATATTCAATAATTAGCTCTTTCTCTCCTTTCTATATTAGTATTAATTCCAGTACAATATGATTCAGGGACTTTGTAGAATAATCACAATAATCACGCCTGTAATCCCAGCACTTTGGGAGGCCAAGGCGGGCAGATCACAAGGTCAGGAGTTTGAGACCAGCCTGGCCAATATGGTGAAACCCTGTCTCTACTAAAAATACAAAAATTAGCTGGGTATGTTGGCATGCGCCTGTAGTCCCAGCTACTCGGGAGGCTGAGGCAGAATTGCTTGAACCTGGGAAGTGGAGGTTGCAGTGAGCCAAGATCTCACCACTGCACTTCAGCCTGGGCGACAGAGCAAGACACCATCTCAAAAAAAATAAAAAATAAAATTATATATGTGTGTGGGGGGGGGCACCTTACAGTTTACAAAACATTTTAATACGTTCTCATTTGATCCACACCTCAAACTTGTAAGATAACCAAAGTACAATCCAGTGGTGCCCCCCCATTAGTGGGTGATACATTCTCTTATTTTTTTTAATTGTATTTTAGGTTTGGGGGTACATGTGAAGAACATGCAAGATTGTTGCATAGGTACACATGTGGCAGTGTGATTTGCGGCCTTCCTCCCCATCACCTACATCTGGCATCTCTCCCCTTGCTATCTCTCCCCAGCTCCCCACCCCCCACCATCCCTCCCCTATTTCCCCCCAACAGACCCCAATGTGTACTGCTCCCATCCCTGTGTCCATGTGTTCTCATTGTTCAACACCCACCTATGAGTGAGAACATGCGGTGTTTGATTTTCTGCACTGACACAAGAGCAGAAAATCATTCTCTTTTTTTTTAATTATTATTTTTTTATTATTTATTTTATTGCATTTTAGGTTTTGGGGTACATGTGAAGAACATGCAAGATTGTTGCATAGGTACACATGTGGCAGTGTGATTTGCTGCCTTCCTCCCCATCACCTACATCTGGAATCATTCTCTTATTTGAGACAGGGTCTCGCTTTGTTGCCCAGGCTGGAGTGCAGTGGCACAGTACCAGCTCACTGTAGTCCTCAGCTCCCAGGCTCGAGCAATCCTCCCGCCTCAACGTCCCAAGGAGCTGAGACTACCGGCTAAAGCCACCATGCCTGGCTAATTTTTGCAGAGACAGTTTTGACATGTTGGCTAGGCTGGTTTTGAACTCCTGAGTTCAGGTGATCCACCAGCCTCAGCCTCCCAAAGTGCTGGGATCACAGGTGTGAGGCACCGTGGCTGGTCTATCAGGGGATACATTCTAAGACCCCCCTCCCCCGGCTCAGTGGATACCTGAAACCATGGAGAGTGCCGAACCCTATATACACTATGCTTCTTCCTATACACACATGCCTATGATAAGGTTTAATTTGTAAACTAAACAAAGTGAGATGAGCAAAAATAAAATAGAACAATTACAATATACAATAAAAATGATGGGAATGTGGTCTCTATGGCCTGCTCGCCCTTCTTGTGTTGACGTTGATGTGAGATGGTACCATGCCTGGGATGAGGTGAGGTGAATGAGCTTAGGCTACTGTTTACTTTCTGACCTTGAGTAACAAACCACAGAAAGCAAAATCATGGATAGGGAGGGATGACTATATCGTTAAGAAAATGTATCCCAAACTTCGAAATAAGTGACCGTGTGTCCTGTCAATGTTGTTTAATATTCTAAGAAATATTTAGTTATCCGGACTGCACCTGCGTTTGACTTTGCCACTTGCTACTATTTGATTACAGCCTGAACACTATGAAGTTATGTTGACTTGCGGATTTCTGACTGGTAAAAAGGTAACCTCAAGGTTATGGTTTTATAGCCCTACAGGACAGTAACCAGTTTTGTATCTATGAGCAAAAGCACTGTAGCTTGCCAGGGCTTAGTGAAAGTATGACACTCAATTGCTCCCCTGCCCCCACTCCCATCTTTGTGCCATGCTCAGAAGACACTGAACAAGTCATCTAAGCTCGATCCACTGTTCTGGCAAAGAGCACTGTGACACAGCAAGGGCCGCTCTGCCCCATTGGAGAGGCCTAGAGTCTACTGCACTTGGACCCTGGTGACGTCATCCAGCAAGACGTATGCTGCTGTCAGAACAATTTCAAACAATGCTGGGGGGAGTAGACACAGAAAAGAAAGTGAGGAGGACGAAAAGGAGAGGAAATTAAGGAATCCCCTAGATATTCCAGTGTTTTAGTCATTTGAATTTTATTTTTTATGATCAACTAAAATCTGAAATGCAATCAGCCTCAATGATTGAAGAATCCACACTGGCCAGGGAGTAGGGGATTCGATAGGAGTGAGAAAAAAGGATTCTAATCCTGTGTAATTAGGAATGACACTATTTCTTCAGCTGTAACAAAATGGGATCATGCCTCCCCCAGAGGCTGTCTGTGGATTAAATGAGAACATGTGTGAAAGGGTCTGGCACACAGCAGGTACTTGATAAGTGAAGCTGTGATTATTCTCATTCCCCGTGTGCAAGCCAGGGCTGGAACTGTGTCCATTAGACCTGCCACCCCTACCCCACCTCCACCACACATCACCCACCCTGGTTCTTCAGACATTTTCATCCAAAGCCTGGAAGAAAAGTATTGGCCTTACGCTACTGCCTACAGGGAGGTCCCTCTGTTGGATGGAATGGCTGAGGCTGCAGCCCTGGGCCCCACACTCCAGGGTGGGCCCAGCACCCACACAGCATGCCTTTGACTGCTCTTTTGAGCACTGTGAACATTCTATTTTGAGTTGTCCATCTTCACTCATGTCCCAAAAGCCAATGAAAGCAGCTGATGATGCAGCCTCCATGTGCTGGCATCCTGGATGGGGCCTAAACTTGAACATCTCAGTGTCCAGGAATAAAGGAAGGGCAGGCTCCTAACCTCCCAAACCCCAAATCACTTTGGGAGGCAAATGCCTTCTCTGCCACTTCAGCCAGGGAACTTTGTAACACAACTATTCAGTCTGGTCTGAAGTTAAATTCATTTCTAGACTGATTTCAAAGGTGGTAATGGGCCTGAGGTCTGCTACCAGCTGGAGCAAGGCCCCCAAGCTGGCCTCCAAGCCAGCCCCCATCAGGACTACCTCATCATCCTGACCTAGATCTAAGACCCGTAATGTAAATTGTGGAGTCTACTGCAAAGTAAAATATAAGGCCCTTTGTTGAAAGATGATTAATTTTAAGACAGCAACAGCAGAGCATTAAACCAAGCATGAGGCTGTCCTGAAAATGGGGCCCTGTGTGACTTACGGGTCACACACCCACAAAGCTGGCCCTGCCTAAACCATTTGGTTCTCTGTGCCCTTCCAAAGCTGGAGTGACAAGCCATCACAGCACCACTGTCCTCTCTCTGTGGGCAGAAAAAGGGAGGAGGCCAAGAGGTCTCAACCACCTAGAGAGGAAGGTGGGATGGCCCCATGGCAGAGGCCGGGATGCCTGCAGGGTGACTTGGTTTTTTCCACTTGCTGGGAAAACAGCTCAGAGCATGTCTCCTGTGACCAGAGGATCGATAATAATGTCATTATATATGGAGGCTCAATTATGACCTTTCTTTTCCGGTTCTAATTTTGCAACTCATTTTACACAGCAGGGCACGTGATCAGGATCTCTTTGGGTCTGAAATCCCCTAGGGAAACAAATGAACACAGTTTCCCAAATTGTCCCCAGGGCAGCCTTCCTTCCAGAAGGCGTCACAGGTGCCTGAAAAACCAACACCCCTGGCATCCTAAGGCTGACCTGGACCTCACAAGGCTGATGTGAGAATTTGTGAGAGTTGTCCCGCCATATCCACGGGGATTAATTCTATGATCCTCTCTGGGTACCAAAATTCGTAGCTGCTCAAGTCCCTGATATAAAATAGCATAGTCTTTGTACATCCTCCTGTATACTTTTTTTTTTTTTCTTTTTTCTTTTTTGAGATGGAGTCTTTGCTCTTGTCGCCCAGGCTGGAGTGCAGTGGCACAATCTCAGCTCCCAGGTTCAAGTAGTTCTCCTGCCTCAGCCTCCTGAGTAGCTGGGATTACTGGCACACACCACCACATCTGGCTAATCTTTGTAGTTTTAGTAGTGATGGGGGTTTCACCATGTTGGCCAAGCTGGTCTTGAACTCCTGACCTCAGGTGATCCACCTACCCAGGCCTCCCAAAATGCCGAGATTACAGGCGTGAGCCACCGCGCCCAGCCGACGTCAATCATTTTTGAGGGGGATGGCAACCTAATTGAGACATGTTCTTTTTATTTAATTTATTTTAATACTTTATGTTTTGGGTTTTTTTTTTTTAATTTGTATTCTTTCTCTGGAAGAGAAGCTGTTATATTTTTTGTAAATGAGTTCAAACCCCACCGATACTCTTGATTTTGAAATTTTTAAAGAGTTTAAACAATCTACTTCCAGACTTTTTTAATGCACATAGATATGAGATGTGATAGAGTTGGAGCTCATTTTCACCAACAGCATCACATAACAGTCACAACATTTCCAAACATTTGTTTTCAAAAATCAGCTTTTCCCCCGGAACCTATTTTTAAAATTACCATTATGTCCCACACTGCCTGTTCCTTTCAAAAAGCGATTATTTCCTCTCCTTTTACTATGAACTCAGTTTATTTTCTCTAAAATATTTGTTAGGTAACATATTACTGACAACCAATTGTCATCACAGAACAGTTCAAGTTTGAACAGTTGTCTATCAATTTAAAATGCAGAATTCACCTTCAAGCTTGACAGCTCTTAAGCACATGGCCAAAATACGTTTATGGTGACTCCCCATCCCGTTACAATACAAGAATTCTGCACTTGTAGGTCCTGTTTTGGTACCACTTCGCACATTGATGGTATACCATCACAGATTGTGTACTTCTGCATTTGCTACAACTCACCAGTAAGTGATACAGTGAGGGGATTTCATTTATGGTACCATGTATATATTTTTACCCAGTAATCTTTTTATTCTAGTCAAGGCAGTAACTTATTAGTGAGGACACATCCATGGTTTTTTTTCAAAACATTATTTTTACCAAAGAATTAATTATCTGTTGAGAATATCTTCACTGGTACATTTTTCTTTCTATGGTACATATACACAAACGGCAACTACGTATATTTCATAACTGAAACAATCTAATAAATAGGCTAAGATGTGTTTTTTTTTTAATCTATATTGTATCCAGTTGCCCAAGGCTTCAAATTTTGTTCTAACACTTGGCACTGTTTTGTATCCATCTTCCAACAGTGTGTGCAGAGAATTACCTATTCTTTTTGTTGCTGTGTGATTTTCCTTGTTTTATTTTAGTCATTTATGGCATGTGGCTCTTCACTAGTAAGAAACCAAAAAAAAAAAAAAAAAAAAAAAAAAAGGAGGAAAATCTGTAAATATTTATCATCACATTTAGTGAAGTTTTGAGAGGTGTTGAATTCAGAACAACAGAATTCAGAACAATAATTCAAGGTGTTGAATTATTTCAAATGTTGCTTTTTTTTGGGGGGGGGGGGACGGAGTTTCACTCTTGTTACCCAGGCTGGAGTGCAATGGCGCGATCTCGGCTCACCGCAACCTCCGCCTCCTGGGTTCAGGCAATTCTCCTGCCTCAGCCTCCTGAGTAGCTGGGCTTACAGGCACGCACCACCATGCCCAGCTAATTTTTTTTTGTATTTTTAGTAGAGACGGGGTTTCACCGTGTTGACCAGGATGGTCTCGATCTCTTGACCTTGTGATCCACCCGCCTTGGCCTCCCACAGTGCTGGGATTACAGGCTTGAGCCACCGCGCCCGGTTCAAACATTGCTTTTAAAGAGTGTAGTAAGGCTGGGCACAGTGGGTCATACCTATAATTGCAGCACTTTGGGAGGCCAAGGTGGGCAGATCCCTTGAGGTCAGGGGTTTGAAACTAGCCTGGCCTACATGGTGAAACCCCATCCCTATTAAAAGTACAAAAAAAAAAAAAAAAATAGACGGGGATGGTGGTGGGCGCCTGTAATCTCATCTACTTGGGAAGCTCAGGCAGGAGAATGGCTTCAACCTGGGACGGGGAGGTAGAGGTTACAGTGAGCCAAGATCACACCACTGCACTCTAACCTGGGTGACAGAGGGGGACTCCGTCTTAAAAAAAAAAAAAAAAAAAAAAAAGTGTAGTACTTTGTCACTATGGACTGAATGCTTAGTTTTTAAATGTCTTGCTAATCCATATGGCCTCATTAGCTTATATCGGATTGTACCGCTGCACCTGGGAGTGGGGGTTATTATTACTAGAAGAGGTCCGTATAAATCCATATTCCATATAGACTTCTTGATCATTTCAATGTTGTGTCCTGTCAGATCCAATTAGATCGTCATTATTTTTCTCTCACAATGGAACTATGGAGAGTCCTTACTGTCTGGGGACTTTATCTGACAACCTGTTGTCAGGCAGATTTCAAAGTCTGGTTTTGTTACTTGCTAGCTCCATGACCTTAGAGGATGATCATGACAGCACATTAGAAGGGAACAAGTAAGCAAAGGGCCCCTTTCAACCCCCCTGCGCTGGGTCTACCCTGTCAACTCTCAGGAGACTGCCCATACAGTATGTGACAGGTGACACATTAGTGAGGGAACTAATTCCATGAGTGGTGGAATTTTATTCCATCCATGAATAAAATATTAGGAAGGCTAACTTCTTATTTTTAGATTTAAAAAATCCATCTAAGTGGAACATTTAATATTTTCTTCTTACATCCTAATGAATCATCCCACATACTCCAGATTGAAGATGACTTCTCTACTAAAATGTCCAGGGAGCAATTTATCAAAGTAGATTGTAGAGTTATCACTACAATCTATCATTTTAACCCTCTTGCAACCCAATGCGTTTTCCTAAATGAGAGAGGATGGCCTGAAGTTAAAGCTGGCCCCTGGACCCCAGTTTCACTGGGCATGACCAGGGGAATGTCCCATGGGGGAGGGGAAAGCAGATGTCATCTGTCCTGGGTAGTGGCCACAAATACTTGAGAACTTCTGGGCTAGACAGAGAAACTAACACATAAACAAACGTAGTGAATGCTATCGTAAAGATACATACAAGGGCCTGCATGAGGCAGAATAAAGGAAAATTCAAGAAGGCTTCAGAGCAGAGGTGATGGGACCTTTGAGGTGAGCTTTGAAAGAAGGTCGGAATGTCAATGAGAGAGAAAGCAGCCGTGCCACAGATTACAGCATCTAGGGAGCTAGAGAGTAAACGGTGAAATGTTTGGGGAATGTCAAGATTTTCAGAGTTGATCAGAAGGAATGGAGTGAAACTGGCTTCTATTAACCTAGGAGATGCCTGCCTCCGGTTAGCACTGTGCAGTGTTTCCATAAGACAGAATTGGGGATGTTTTATTTCTCTGGTGAGAAATGGTGTCTCCTACTGTTATCCTCCTTAGTACTTGGGTCTGGAAAATTGTGAAGAAACTTGAAAGCCATGTTAGAGAGTTGGACTTAGTCCAGGATGCATTTGACAGCATCTTACAGGCAGGGATGTGGCATGATTAGATATCTCCCACAGCACTGCTGAGATGCTGGAATACAGTCCAAATTCCACTGGCATCGAATCACCTGGAAAGCTTGTTAAAAAGCCAGATTACTGAGCCCCACACCAGATCTTCAGAATCTGGATTTTGGCCAGGGGTTGCATATAGACAACAATTTGTATCTCAGCAAACTCTCCAGCTAAATTTTTTCCTTATCTGTCACCCAGCTGCCTCCTCCCCACTCCGAAACGACTCAGGCACACATTAAAATTTGAGAACATTAAAATTGAGTTCAGGGTCCTCTGGGCTGGAAGGGCAGCCCCTTCAAGAGATGCACTCACCTTGCTCCTCCCAGCACCTGCCAAGTAACCTTCCAGTGGGAGCCTAAGCCAGGAATAATGGCCAAGCCGTCGCCTGCCCTCACCTCCTCCTGAAGTCCTCCTGTACTGGGGACAGGCCTCTGGAGGACCTGAGGAGGGCACGTTCTCTGCTCCCTGGAACACAACATGTTTTCAGCCATCCAGACCCAACTTCAAATAGCACCTATCAGCAGGGCACGGTGGCTCACCCCTGTAATCCCAGCATTTAGAGAAGCCAAGGTGGGAGGGCTGCTTGAGGCCAGGAGCTCAAGACAAGCCTGGGCAACATAGTGAGACCCTATCTCTACCAAAAATCTACATGTATACACACAATAGCACCTTCTTCTTGATTCCTCCTCCAACTTCTACCAGCCAGGACCACGGCTTCCTTTCCAGCCTCAGAATTCGTTTATTACCACAACTGTACATGAGAAACTTAATAATACTGCATATGATCTTATTTTCTTTTTCTTTTTTTTTTTTTTTTTTTTTTTTAAATGGAGTCTTGCTCCTTTGCCTGGGCTGGAGTGCAGTTGTGCAATCTTGGCTCACTGCAATCTCCACCTCCCAGGTTCAAGTGATTCTCCCCCCTGAGAGGTTGGGATTATAAGCATGCGCCACTACATCCTACTAATTTTTGTATTTTTTAATTAATTAATTTTTCTTTTTTGAGACAAAGTCTTGTTCTTATAGCCCAGACTGGAGTCCAGTGGCACAGTCTCGGCTCACTGCAACCTCTACCTCCCAGGTTCAAGTGATTTTCCTGCCTCATCTTCCTGAGTAGCTGGGACTGCAGGCACCCGCCACCACACCTGGCTAATTTTTGTATTTTTAGTAGAGATAGGGTTTCACGATATTATCCAGGCTTCTCTTGAACTCCTGACCTTGTGATCCACCTGCCTTGGCCTCCCAAAGTGCTGGGATTACAGGCGTGAGCCACTGCACCCAGCCAGTTTTATTTTTTATTTTAAATTTCCTTATTGTTTAAGACACTTTATTTTTTATAATAGATACAGGGTTTCACCATATTACCCAGGCTGGCCTTGAATATCTAGGCTTAAGCAATCTGCCCGCCTTGGCCTCCCAAAATGCTGGGATTACAGTCATGAGCCACCACACCTGACCTAGTTTACCAAAAGTGGATTCCTGGGGCTCATCTCAGGCCAAATGAATCAAAGTTGCCAGGGGTCAACATCCTTTCTGCCTCTCCCAGGCCTTGCCTCTGCTGGCCTGTTTCCTCTCTCCTATGCCCAACAGAGATGCTGGGATAAAGGCCCCTCAACTGCCTGTGTTCATGAAAACCCATCACTGCAACTGGGCTGCAAAAGTTCAGAAGACCATGTATTTGCCATTTTGTTAGTTTTAAGGTGGTCCCTACCTGGGCATATTGTTCTCTCTAGTGGAAGTAAAAACAATCACTTGTAGTTTGTCAAATGTTGATTTTTTTTTCCAACAATAATCCTATGGGATATCATTAGCATATTTTATATGTGAAAATACTGTGGCTCAGAAGGTTTAAGAAATTTACTTGTAATTCTAAGTCCCATGAGTTTCCTAGTCTCCAGTCCTTGGAGGCCAGGTTCCAGATGAATGCAAAAACCTTGATCTAGAGGTTAAGTACCTCTCTCCTTTCTACCTGGGGACAGGTGTGCAGGAAGAACTAATGACTCCACCTGATGCTGGGTGACACTGTAGTAAGCTCATGAGCATCAGCCTGCATTTTATATCAGGTAGTTTTTACACAAAAGCATCTTGATGAGGTTTTTTTTTTTTTTTTAGACAGAGTTTTACTCTTGTCACCCAGGGTGGAGTACAATGGGGCAATCTTGGCTCACTGCAACCTCTGCCTCCTGGGTTCAAGTGATTCTCCTGCCTCAGCCTCCCAAGTAGCTGGAATTACAGGCACCCCCACCATGCCAACTAATTTTTTTGTATTTTTAGTAGAAACAGGGTTTCACCATGTTAGTCAGGCTGGTTTCAAACTCCTGACCTCAAGTGATCCACCGCCTCGGCCTCCCAAGGCTTTTTTATTAGAACTTCAAACAAAGGAATGGAGATTAACTGAATATATATGGAATATATATAATATGTACTGAATATATATAATGTAGATGTAATTAGATATGTTAATTGAACAGTTCTCATTTTCACTTGTTGCATAAAATTCCCTTGCCTGAAAATTGTTATTTTCATTTTAAAAATGAGGAAACTGGACTCACTAAGATCAGATGACTTATCTATGGTCATGGAGTTAGCAAATGGCAGAACTAGAATTTAAAGGCTGACTGTTCAGCCTGTACTCTTGAAATAAAAAGACTAACAATAACAAGTGTTGGTGAGAGAATTGGAGAACTGAAGTTCTGTGGGAGAACTGGAAAGCTTATACCCTGTTGATGGGCATGCAAAATGTCACAACCACCTTGTAAAACAGTGTGGCAGTTTCTTCTAGAGTTAAATGTATTCTTATCATATGACTTAGCAATCTTATTCATAGATGTGTATCTAATAGAAATGAAACATACATCCAACACAAAGACTATATACTATGTTGATAGCAGTTTTGTTCCCAATAGTCCAACACTGGAAATTACCAACATGTCTAACGACAGGTGAATAAAATAAACTGAGGTATATCTGTACAATGGAATACTACTCAGCAACAACAACAACAAAAAAAACACAATGAAAGGCTCACAATATGGATGAATCTTAAAGAAGCCAAACATCAAAGAGTACATATTCTGATTCCATTTACTGAAAGTTTTAGAAAAGGTAAAACTAATCTGTAGGGATACATGTGCAAGAATTAAGTTATAAAACAGGCTGTTTTTAAATCTCCATTTGACAGCTGAGAAACTGACAGGTCAAATAGCTTGTCCAGGATTACACAGCCAGAAAACAGTGTACCAGGGACAGGCAAGCTTGTATTGGAGGTTGTCTACCTAATCTCCAGTCCATGCTGAATCTGGACCTACCCTTCTCCTCTTGACCTTGTGCTGTCCTGTTTGACTTTGCTCATTTTTCTGGCTCTCTCTTCTCTTTGAGAAGGCATCCACTTACTTTGCCAGAGCCTAAGCCTGGGCTTACTGTCTCCTTCTGCAAGTGACTTGATATCCTGTAAGGCTGACGTCATTTGGAGTTTTCTGCTTTTGCTCTACATCTTTAATTTCACTTGATATTCCCTTTTCCCATCTTTGCTGTTTTCTCTCCAATCTCCTCATGCTCCTACTTGCTCTCCTCCAATCTTCTCTTTTGCTTCCTCCTGGTCTCATTCTGCCTACATCTATACCTTGCTGCTTGAGTGGGAACTTTTTTTTTTTTTTTTTGAGACCCAAGTCTCACTCTGTCACTCAGTCTGGAGTGCAGTGGTGCAATCTCAGCTCACTTCAACCTCTGCCTCCCAGGTTCAAGCGATTCTCGTGTCTCAGCCTCATGAGTAGCTCATATGCCACCATACATGGCTAATTTTTATATTTTTGGTAGAGACAGGGTTTCACCATATTGGCCAGGCTAGCCTTGAACTCCTGGCCTCGAGTGATCCTCCTGCTTCGGCCTCCCAAAGTGCTGGGATTACAGGCATGAGGCACTGTGCCCAGCCATTGGGTGGGAACTTCCTGTTAGGCTGAGATTCTCACACAAACATACTCTTTGATAAGGAAGCCCTGTCCCTCCTAAGGTTGGCAGATTTAGGGTGACAGGATGACCAGTTAAATGTCAGCTTCAGGTATACAACAATTTTTTAGTATAAGTAAATCCCAAATATTGCATAGGACACACTTATACAAAAAAAATGGTTGCTTATCTGAAATTCAGGTTTAACCAAATGTCTATTTTTTGTCTGGAAACTCTAGGCCCTCCCGATATGCCATCATTTTGGTAAAAAAGGAGGGGGTTTTGACAGAAACTCCAAGAAAACAATCTCCCTCGGGAGGAAAGTAGGCTGGCCCTTCAGGGTTTCTTCACTCACCTGCCTCTCACGGTGCTGATCTGGTTTCAGCCTTGATCCCTAAGTGTTTCCTCTTGGTCTCCCTGTCGCTCTGCCCTGTCCTTCATTTCCTTAACTCCTGCCACCTTTCCTGGTCTCCTACCCACTCATGTTGCTCCAAGCAGGTGGCTTGATCCACTTTCTCTAGCCTTACACATATTATACCTTCTCAGCTCCAACTTGCCTTTGCTCTAGGTAGAGCCTGCCCAGTCTGGGAAGGCCCTGGGACTCACCATGCCGAGATCAAAGCCCTAGTCCACAAGACATCAGTGCATTCCACTAATCCAGAGGTGTTCACTCTTCCATGTTACTACCTACTATGTGTGAGTCACATGAATAGACCCAGGGTGGAAGCTGAACAGGTTTCTGATCTACTAGGTGGTTTTCAAGTGGTCACTGGACAAAAGGACTTAGAAATATATCCTCAGCTGGCAAAGGGCAAAAAGGACCTATGTTTAGTTTATGTCAATAAGATTCTGGTAATTGTTCCCGGCAAGGAACAAAGGAAATCTTCTATTAAGCTACCTGGTGAGAGATTTTGCAATTTTATTTCCTTTAAGATTTGCAGGCACAAAATGTGCGTACATGAGTTGGTCTTTGGAAAACTAAGCGAAAAGTCGTTTGTGGGCAAGCTTGGCTAGTTTATAGCCATAGTACTTTAGAGGGAACAAAGCAAGCATTTAAGCTTGTTTTGGACATTGGTCCAGAAATAAAGGTGGGATCAATCAATCAGTCCATCAATATAGCACCATTTCCCTGTAGGAACAGAAGTAAAAAACCTATCTACCCAGTTTTAGGGAAGACACACAAAACAAACAAGAAAATCTTACACAGGCCTGGACTCAGTGGCTCATGCCTGTAATCCCAGTACTTCGGGAGGCGGAGGTGGGCGGATCACTTGAGGTCAGGAGTTTGAGACCAACCTAGGCAACATGGTAAAACCCAGTCTCTAATAAAAATACAAAAATTAGCCAGGTATGGTGGCAGGTGCCTGTAATCCCAGCTACTTGGGAAGCTGAGGGAGGAGAATCACTTGAACCCAGAGGCAGAGGTTTCAGTGAGCCAAGATTGCATCACTGCACTCCAGCCTGGGCAACAGAGTGAGATTCCATTTCAAAAATAAATAAATAAATAAAGACGATTGGAAGAAAACACACCAAATCCCAGATCAGAGGTGAAAGAGTGGACTAATCTTAAAATCACAGTACTATTTTATTCACATGTCTACCCCAATCCCTTCTCAACCTCTTCTTCCAGGATAGTCATGATAAGGGAAAAGGCCAGGGTTCAGGTATAGAAAGCAGACAGTGTTTCAGGTGTGACCACCGGCCCAGCTAAAGAGTTGGACTGACTTTCCCCAACTGTGTTCCAGATGTTAACATGTGTGCCAAGGTCAAAAAAGCTTGGAAAACTCTGCTTTCAATAGCTTTCCCCTGGAAACACACACTGCATTTCTGTTTAAAGATGCAGATAAATGTTGAAGTAAAGGAACCTGTTGAACTTCATCGGGTCCCATATTTCCCATCTTTATTCAGCACAGCTCCTTCTTGACACAGCGCATCCTACAGAGATGCTCTGTTCTGCATTCTACGGAGAAATTCTGTCCTGTGGAGTGTCAGCTTGGGAAACAGAATGCAAAAATCATCTGTCAGGAATTTCCCCGGCCTCTCACTGCCGTCCTCTGACCGGCTTGCCTTCCTCCATGGACTCAGGCCAACTTAAACACTTAAACCTAGCTCTGTTTTGGACAGGAAGCCTAAAAACAGCCTCTGCTGTATGCAAGGCTTGGTATCAGGCTCCATTCTTGGTATTCTTGGTCTCTTGCCTAGACTCCTGGTTTTTCTGCCCAGTCTCTGTTTGTTGCTAGATATGAGTCCCTGACCATTTTTCCTGGAGAATTCTGAGCCTGGCTTCTTAAAACCCAGACTCTGGACCTGACCTGCTTCTTCCAGGTGTGCCTGGTTGGCACACCTCTACCTGCTGCTCCCTCCCTTTCTGGGTGTGACCTCTGATCTGCTGGTTTCCAGTACCTGTGCCCCTCCCACATAGAAACATCCCTGCCCCTCTCCTGGGCATAATGTCTCCTCCCCCCAAGGCCAGCTCAACTCTCTGCACACTTTTGTTGGTTAATCTTCAGATGTTTTTCTAAAGAGTTGCATTTTTTGGTAATAAAATAGGCAATGACAAATTGCTGGTAATAAATCTGTCAGGGCTCGGGTGGAGTCTCTTCTGGATAGGAACACTGTCTCCAAGGCAGGAGACAACTCCAGTGTGCACAGTGGCATCAAAAGAATTGGAGGCAGACTATTTACATGCTGCTCCTAGACCTGTGACCTTTAACCTCTCTGAGCTTCAATTTTCCCATCTATAAAGTGAGGATACTACCCATCCCTGACTACCGTAAAGAAGGCATTCAGAGGATTAAGATGAAATAAAGTACTATGGGCTCTTTAAAAGTGCACATCGCCAAAACAATGCAAGGTGCTTGTTATCAGCGCTTTAGGACTTTGTATCTTTCTGTCCATATCAATGGAGCCAGAGTGAGGCAGTTGTTGATTTATTTAAAGACAGATACATATGTTTCAAATGTTGACTCTACAAGTTTAAGCTATGAAGTGATGGTAACATCACTGGCCACACCCCCATCAATTCCAGTGAAATGAGAGTTTGTGTGAGTGAAGTGACCCATTCAGTTGCTGCTTTGGCACAGAAGCATGACCATAAACCAGCCAGTGGTGACCGCTGTGCCTAGGGAGGTTTAGTTCCCTCTCTGGCTGAGATCAGCACCATGCCCAGGGCAGGAGGAGTCTGCCCCCCAGCCCCCACCAGAGTACAAGCTACAGACAGGGCGATGAGACAGTAGAGTGGGAGGAATGAGGCACCCCTCAGAGTCAACATTGGGAGAGAGAGTGACGGCCTTTGTTCTGAAGTCAGAGGACTCTGATTCGAGTTGCAGCCTTGCCACTCACCAGCTGTGAGACCTCAGACATAGGACTTAGTTTCTCGGGCTCATCTATTTCTTTAAAATGGTGATAATGGTGCCTACTTCATAGGCTGAAGTGGCAGCAGTATCAAAACTGCCAAAGCACTGTATGAACGCAAGCTGGGGGCGGTGTCGGTGAGGCCGCAGGAGTGGTGGAGGCAGCAGCAGCAGTAAAATGCGGGTGGAGATGAAGGTGCTGTTGGTAGTTTTTTATAGCTAAGATTCCAGAAGAGAATAAGTGAGTCTGTCCCAAACCACCAGAATTAATATCTAAGCTAGACAAGAACCTTGAACCTCAAAGAGCCCAGAAGATGGCAAAGACCCCTGTAGCAAAATGATCACTGGCCTCCTAGGTCCATGGGACTCTCTTGCCCACTCCCTGGAGTTTAGGAAGACTTTCCTCACAGCGGGCGCACAGTACAGGCTGCAGGAAGACCTCTTTACTGCAGGAATGTCCCAGGGCACCAGCAGAGGGAGGAGGGGCAATGCTCGCTTTCTTTTTGTCTGGTGCTGGGTCACTGGACCACAGAGCTCAGGAGGCTACAGACAAGGCTGGGATCTGAACTTGAGTTCCAACCTACAATCTTCCACTTTCTGAAGCCACCTTCAGCCTTTCTGACAGCCGCTCTCAAGTGAGGCCCAGGAGGGACTTTAACAAGATCCTTAGGAGATTAATATGCACATTAAAATTTAAGAGGCACTGATATCAAGTGCTGTGTCTGGGCTTAAAGTCCCTCATTGGTCTCTGGTGTTCTTTTTTCCACAGTATTTAACTGAATATTCATTCCTGTTCATTCAATAGATATTTACTATGTACCTGCCTCGTGCTAGACACTGGAGATACAGCAGTAAATAACACTGACAGTCTAGGTCCTCAACAGAGCTTATAGCAATGTTGTCAAAAGAAGTGAAAACCAAGATCTTGGTCACAGCCCATCTTCTGGGGCAGATGCTTACCTGGCTGAACTCTGAGATGCCCAGAGCACTGGACATTCATCATGACACCTTCCCCTGAAGACGCCTCGCCTCATGGAACAGCAGAACACAGAAAGGTGCTCAGGCTGCAGGTGCTGGAATACTGTGAGCACATTATGTGGAGCTGAATTGCTGTAAGGAACGTGGCTGTGCTTTGAAGGACAGCCTGAAGTAAGCGTCCAGAGTGATTCAGCGAGTTTCGAGTGCAGGCACATAACCCCACCTGTTATCACAGCCATGTAGCCAGAACATGGGAAGGCCCATCATTTGGCTCTAAACCACTATTGTCTGTAAAGGCATAATTGCCCTGCTGACACTGTACAGGCATACTCGCACCCAGAGAAAGAGAGAGAGAGCCAGAGCTGTCTGTCTTTGCAGTTGGACAGAGGAAAGCCAGGACATAACTCAGTCTGCTGGTGCCCAGAGAGAGAAAGTTAAGCTGCTGACCCTGAAGGCAAGGGAGAGTCAGCCCTGCGGCTCTGTGTGGGAGCAGCCGGAGTAAGCAGCCTAGACAGAGCCGACAGTGTGAGAGCTGCTGCTGAATAAAGTCACATCTATTCAGATGCTGTCTCTGAGTGTTCTTCCAGCTCCCTGCCACCCCCCACCCTCCTCGGACCTCAGCTGGGGCTGGAACTTGACAATTGCTGAGCTGGGGCTAAGCGCTTTTCCCCCCGGCCCCCCCCCCCCCCCCCCGGCCCCCCCCCCCCCCCCCCCGGCCCCCCCCCCCCCCCCCGGGCCACCGCCCCCTCCCCCTGGCCACTGCCCCCCTCCCCCTGGCCACTGCCCCCTCCCCCTGGCCACTGCCCCCCTCCTCCTGGCCACTGCCCCCCTCCTCCTGGCCACTGCCCCCTCCTCCTGGCCACTGCCCCCTCCTCCTGGCCCTCTCTCTTCTCTACTTTTTCTCTCCCCTCCATTTCTTTCTCTTCTTCCAGAATTGTCTGACCCGAGAGAGGCCTCCTGTATTCTTTCCTACCCTTTTTCCCCTGTTTCTTCCAGAAACCTCCACATGCATTTTACCAGTGTATGCAGCAGAAACAACTGGGCATGCAACAGCTCTCAGGAGTTTGTTTAAAGCTAGAATGACGCACACCCCTCACACACAGCACTTAGGAACAGCTCTAGTTTTGCAACGTTGACTTTTCCTTTTGAACACTCTAGCTCAAATGCATAGTTGGGGCAAGCCAATCATCCCCCCACAGGCGCCAGGACGCTGGGAGGCCTCCAGCTCCTCTGCTCTAGGAAGATTAAGTACAGCTGTGATGCTCTGCTGTGCCAGGCAACCCCGCAGCTGAATTACATTTCGAAGGTCCAAAGGCCCTCCCCTTCCTCTGGCAGATTCTGCCAACAGCAGCAAATGCAGCTCAAACTGCTGTGGGGACAGGGGGAGAACACGGAGCAAGCAGGACTGTTTGAAGCAGCAGAATCCAAATTCATGCCTTGGCTATGAGGCAGAAATTTTAGAAATGGATTCCTACAGAGGGGAATACATCATTGAGTTGTCTCGAACTTGTGGTACAAGAGTGGAGGCTGCCCCAGCGCCCGGGCCCGCAGTCCACCTCGGCTCCTCCCAACGTGAAACCAGAGCTAGACTCTTTATCCACGATCAATGTTGTGGATAAAGCCCAGATCCCAACCTCTCCTGTAATTGCGATGGATATTGTGTGACCAGACTCTGTGCCCAGAGGACTGAACTTGATCTCCAGGATAGAATATCTGACATCAATTCTCTCTAAGAAGAAAGAAAGAAAATTGCCTCTAGTTTTCCAAGTGAAAGAAACTTAGCTGGACTCCCTCTTTCTAAGCCCCCATTTATAACAAAGCTAACATGAATGGACTAATATACATATACCACAAGGCATTTGGGGTTTTAATTTCTGGGGTATAAGTGTAGGGTTTTTGCACAGGAAAACGTGTGCCACGGTGTTTTGCTGCACCTATGAACTGATCGCCTAAGTATTAAGCCAAGCATGCATTAGCTACTTTTCCTGATGCTCTCCCTCTCCCATTCCCCACAGAGGCCCCAGTGTGTGTTGTTCCCCTCCCGGTGTCTACGTGTTCTCATTGTTCAGCTCCCACTTGGAAATGAGAACATGCGGTGTTTAGTTTTCTGTTCCTGCATTAGTTGGCTGAAAATAATGGCTTCCAGCTCCATCCATGTCCCTGCAAAGGACATGATCTCGTTCCTTTTTATGGCTGCCTAGTGTTCCGTGGTATATATGTACCACGTTTTCTTTATCCGGTCTATCACGGATGGACATTTGGGTTTATTCCCACGTCTCTGCTGTTGTGAATAGTGCAGCAGTGAACATATGCATGCGTGTGTCTTTATAATCGGCTCCCTCCTCCTAGTCCGCCTCCATTATAGAGGGCTGGAGTCCCTCTCTTACTTTGAAAACCCAAATTCCAGAGGTTCTGTATTGCACGATTCCAGCCCTATAATGCAAGTGAACTGGAAAGAGGGAGCAGAGAGAATGAGAGGGGACTGACATTGACTCCCAGTCTTCTCCATGATGCTGCAAGTGTGTCCTCTCCTTCATCCTCGTTACTGAAATAATATTTGTGAATAACACATGATGATCCCATTTTATAGATGAGGAAAGTGAAGGTGAGCAAGATGAAGAGATATTCTCTTGAAAGAGCCGAATTTACATAGCAAAGTCAGGATTCAGAGCCTAGTTGGCCTGATTCCAAAGTGCTTTCCACTACAACTCACCGTGTTCGAGAAGCCAGCAAAGTTTCAGAAGCCTCCTCCAGGGAGAGCATGGGCAGGGCCAGGGACAGGAGAGGTAGACGTGTAATTAAAGCTTGGAAAATCCATGGCATCTCTGGAAACTATCCGACTGATCATTCACCCCACGTTGTTTCCCAGCAGTGGAACTGGGGCTCAGGTGTTGGCAATCCTGCCTCCTGCGGGCCCCAACGCCTTTCATTATCTGGAGCCAGTTCTGGGTAAGAGCATGGCCGGCCTTGGATGCTGGCGCTACCCTTCCAGCCACACATCTATTGCAACAGACACCACGTGTCCTCCGGCTGCCTTTACACCACCCCGGTCATCACCCTAGGTCCTGGGTAGCTACTTTTTTGAGGCCTGGAGTCACTGTGTATTTGGCTGGTCTCCAATCTGAAGCCTTGTCCTCACCTCCCCTGGGAAGAAAGTTGCCCAGGTGCCACGGCAAGAGACTGAAGGCACCATCTGTCCCAGTACCATAAATAACTAATTACTTAGATATAGCAATGATACCAAATATAAATAACTGATTACTTAGTTATAGCAATGACATATCTGATTACTTATAGAAATGACACCAAATAGATATTAGATTCAATCACATAATCAATTATATAATCAATCTTATTACATCATTCTCTGTTAATCTTTAGTATTATAGCGTAGGAACACTTTGGTCTTATAGTATAGACATAATCGGGTGAAATATAATTAGGAACTGAAAGGACATTATGAGAAGTGATCAGGAGGTGAGAGTAACTGCCTTGCGGTAGCGCCAGTGCCTGGGAAGGCGCCCGTTGCTCAGCAGGCCGTGAGGGGGAGTTTCCCTTTCACTGGGGGAGTTCAGAGAAAGCTCTGCTTTGCCCGACTCTTGAGGAAGGCCTGACATTAGCCAGGCCAGCCCGCAGACATCCAGGGGCTTAAACACCTCTCCGTGGTGCTGTGCTCCTTGTTCACTTTCATGTTCCACTTGCCCACCTGATGCTCCCTTGTAAATTCTTAGAGGTTGTGAGAAGAATCGAGGAATCCTAAAAGCCTTTCAGCTCTCTGATAAATGCATAGAAAGATACTGACATATGTGCCTCCGCACCTTTAGCAGCTACCTGAGAGGGAGGGGCCCTCTGTACTGTACCCACGTGGACCCCTGTATTGTAAGAATGTGATTTGCTTGACCCCTACCAATGACATCAGATGAGTCACTCTCCTGAACCTGCCCCTCTGCCTTGTATACAATAAATATCAGCAAGTCCAGGCATTTGGGGCCACTGCTGGACTCTGCCCCTTGGTAGCAGTGGTCCCCTGGCCCAGCTGAATTCTTTTCTTATCTCTGTGTCTTGTGTCTTTGTTTTCTACAATCTAACATCTCCACACACAAAAGAACACCCACTAGACCCTGCTGGGCTGGACCCTGCAAAGTCTGACAGGATTCAGGTAGTTACTTGACTACCCTTGTGTCTCCCCAATGCAAGAGACTCTCTCCCCTGTGTCCCACAGCTGGACCCCGAAAAACCCATATCATTTTTCAAACTGATGTAGACATTGCGATTTTTTGGCTACCTGCCTCAGAGTCCAGCTCCACGTATGGGTCGCCCCTCCTCCCCCAGTGCCTTCCTCCTGTTGCCCTTCTATTTCCAACCTCGTCCCTGCCTCCACCGCCACGATGCCTTCCAGCCCAGTCTATCTGAGCTATTCCTGTTCACAGGTACCGACACAGTGACTATGACGCACTAACAGAGGACTGATGCATTATTTAGCATAAATGTATAAAATTGACGTGTAGAACGGAACATTCCCTGCCCGACAGTAAGAATGGAGTTACAGGATTTAATCACAGCATTGGGACAATTTATGATTTCTCATCAATAACTTCCCATAAAGTGACTTATTGACTTTAACGGGACACATCTAATAACTCAGGCATTCCTGACATGTCATCTCAGTATCTCATTCACCTTCCCATCGCTGGAATGACACAGCTCTAGGAGGGGAAGTTGTGAAATGAAAGCCTGAAAGCCCTATCGAGTGGGCGGTGCTTGTATCATAACATCCAACTGCACCACCTTGGAAAGATGTGCTGCCCCACGTGACCATGGTGAGCCACTGGTGGAAGATGGGTTATAAGAGGTGTGAGAGGCCGGGCACGGCGACTCACACCTATAATCCCAGCACTTTGGAAGGCCAAGGCAGGTGGATCACAGAGGTCAGGAGTTTGAGACCAACATGTTGAAAGCCTGTCTCTATGAAAAATACAAACATTAGCCAGGCATGGTGGCGCTCACCTGTAATCCCAGCTACTCGGGAGGCTGAGGCAGGAGAATTGCTTGAACCCAGGAGGCAGAGGTTGCAGTGAGCTGAGATCATGCCACCTCACTCCAGCCTGGGTGACAGAGCAAGACTATCTTAAAAAAAAAAAAAAAAAAAGATGTGAGAGGTGTCCAGTGCACTGTGAAATCTGGAGAACCTGAATTGCTCATTGAACATGTTTGCTCGTGCAAGGCAGCTGCAAAGGGCATTACCCATAACTAGGCAGCAATCAATAACTCCCTGTCAGCAGGGTGGCTGGAATCTGTGGCATGTACCCAGAGCATAAAAGAAAGCTGGCCAAGAGACCAGTATCTACCCTGGCCCCGCCTGCACGTTAGACATTGAGAAGCCTAAACAGGCCTGCCTAACCCGCTGCCTCTCAATGCCCCATCCTCTCAGTTTCCTACCTGTTGTCTGTCCTTTGCTCCTCCTTCTAGATGAGCTTTTTCTTCCCAGGAATCAGGGTGCAGTGGAAAGAGGCCTTCATGCTCCCAAAGCCAGCTCCCAAACCCCAGAGAGGCCAGGACACACCTCACCAGCCTCCCCGTGGCCCTCACGCAGCCCACAGAGGCTGCCAACTCTTGCTTACCACCCTTTTCAACTTTCACCTGGGCGGTGAAGAGCGTGTTTCTACGAATCACCTGGAAAGCTTGTTAAAACACAGATGACTGGGCTCCATCTAATTTAGCAGGACTGGAGGGAGTCTATGAATTTGCATTTCTAACAAGTTCCCAGGTGATGCTGACACTGGTACCGGGACCACACGAGGAGCGCCACTCTGCAAGACAGTGCCTGAGCCCGCATTGAATCTGTTGGGGGCGGGGGACCCCTTCACCATCCTAGGAAACTTGACTGTCTTGAGCCCAAGAAGGAGCTAGACAGGAGAATGCATCAACAGCCCTGCTGTCTCACCTAATCCAAAACATCATTCACCCTGAGCAGAGGCCTGGCTAGAATACTGTGCTTGGATTCCTGTGTTGGGGCAATGAACAATTAAATGAGACCTTTATGGCATTTTAATAACACACCATGTAGGACGGGCCTGAGAGAAACTTCCTGTGAAATCCACGCAGCAGCAGGTTCCAGGTTCTTGGCCTCCGGTGGATTACAAGGCTGATGATTGCTGGGGGCCTGATAGGGGCAGCCCCACCTGGGGAAGGCATGCCCTGAATTTCCTTCTGGGGCCTTTTGGGGAGTTGCTGTTTCCTCCTGAACCTGAAGCAGGCCTCCAGGCCTCCGTTTGTTTACAAAGCAAAAGGATTAAGGAGTGTCAGGCACTGGAGGTAGAGCAATTCTGCAACCTGCTCTGGCCTCCGACTTTCTAGGGAAGAGAGGTCTGGGCTTGGAGCGAAGGAACACCAGTTCCAGGCCTGCCCACCTCTAATTAGGTATGTGACCTCAAGGAGTCTCTCAACAGCACCGTCTGTTTTTTCTGCTATCAAAGCAAAAAATAAATCTGCCCTGTCAAATTTAATAAGTTATCACAATTGGCATAATCCTGAGGTGTGACATTATTCATTTTTGTTAGCATTCTTGTTTCCTAGGACAGGATTATTTATCCAAAAGCAGCCTCTCCTGGACTCTGGAATACTTTCTTGAGTCCCCTCCATTCTCAACATTTTTTCAGTGGTATTTGTTTATTCATCAATCACTGGTTAAACCCTTCTCCTTGTCACGCCTGACACCAAACACCATAGTCCAAAATGAAACAGACAAGATTCTTGGCCCTAAAGAGCCTAGTGGGAGTGATAGCAAGTGTGGAATAATTCCATTTCAGCAGGATGTGTTCACGGGATGTGCAGAGAGAAGGCCTGTAGCAGAGAAGGCTAGTTCCTACCCAGTATCAATTCTCCCTTCTTCCTTAGTAACCAAACTCTCTATATTTAGTTTGATATAAATCCACCTAGAATAGAGATTATATGTCTTATCCTCCCTAGCAGCTAGATGTGACTATGTGACTAAGTGTGGTCAATGGGATACAATTGGGAGTGGTGTGGAACTACTTCTAAGAAACCTCCTTAAATGGCAATTGGCATGTGCCCTTTGTTACCTTTTCCTCCATCCTGGTACCTGGAATTCAGATGTGATGGCTGGAGCTCCAGCTGCATTATACACCATGAGGGTAGTGATGTCTTTGAGATGATAGAGCAGTGAATTGGAAGTGAAGTAGACTCCTAACAGCTTTGTGGAGCTTCGTACCAGTCCCGGCTATCTCCAAAATTTATTAACATGAGAAAAAGTGGACCTTTTTTTTTTTGAAATGGAGTCTTACTCTGTCACCCAGGCTGGAGTCCAGTGGCGCGGTCTCAGCTTACTGCAACCCCCACCTCTGGGGTTCAAGGGATTCTCATGCCCCAGCCTCCCAAGTGTCTGGGACTACAGGTGCATGCTGCCATGCCCAGCTAATTTTTGTCTTTTTAGTAGAGATGGGGTTTCACCATGTTGACCAGGCTGGGCTCAAACTCCTGACCTCAAGTGACCTACCTGCCTCAGCCTGCCAAAGTGCTGGGATTACAGGCATGAGCCACTGTGCCCAGTTGAAAAGTGGATTTTTATGTTATTTTAAAACCACTGCTGTCTTGGGTTTTCTCACACATATACAACTGAGACTAATTTCAACTCAAGGCCAAACTAAGTGGCCTAAGGACTTCGAACTTCATTCTATAGGCAATAAGGAACCTATCGAATAGACAGTTTATAAGCTGTGAAGTGACTTGATGTGGAAGAGAAAAAGGAAGAAGGAATAGAAATGACCCAAGATTGAAGGAGACTGCAGAAGCATATTTCTGTGGATGGAAATGAGCAACTCTGATTTGGAGTGAAGGCTAATGAGCCTGGTTTTCGATGAGCCTAGTGGCATGCGCCTGTAATCCCAGCTACTCAGGAGGCTGAGGCACAAGAGTCTCATGAACCCAGGAGGCGGAGATTGCAGTGAGCTGGAGTTGCACTGCACTCCAGCCTGGATGACAGAGCAAGACTCCACCTCAGAAACATAAAATAGAAAGCCACTTTTCCTCAGTATCTTTGAAGCAATGGCAATGCATCCGTGTCAAAGAATCCAAAGGGAGCTGAAGGTGCAGGAACCAATCTTAAGGGAAGGCTAAGAACTGCAGCTACACATCTGGAATCATTCATGTAAAAAGGATAGTTAACATGCTAGGACATGGATGCACCTTAGGACATTATGCTGAGTGAAATAACCAGTCACAAAAGAACAAATACGGTAGCATTCCACTTATGTAAGGTACCTAGAGTAGTCAAGCTCATAGAGGCAGCAGTAGAATGGTGGTCGCTGGGGGCTGAGGGAGGAGGAGAATGGGGAATGAGTGCTGAATGAGTGCACAGTTTTAGTTTTGCAAGATGAAAGAGTTTGGAAATGGATGGTCGTGGTGGCTGCACAATCATCTGATTGGACTTAATACCACTGAACTGTACATGTTTAAATGATTCGGATGGGCCCGGCATGGTGGCTTACACCTGTAATGCCAGCACTTTGGGAGTCCAAGGCGGGCAGATCACTTGAGGTCAGGGGTTCGAGACCAGCCTGGCCAACATGCTGAAACCCCGACTCTACTAAAAATACAAGAAAAAATTAGCCAGGCATGGCGGCGCATGCCTGTAATCCCAGCTACTTGGGAGGCTGAGGCACAAGAATTGCTTGAACCTGGGAAGCAGAAGTTACAGTGAGCCGCTGCACTCCAGCCTGGGAGATAGAAAAAGATTCTGCTCCCTGCTCCCCACAAAGAGTGATTAAGATGGTAAAAACTAGCCGGGCGCGGTGGCTCACGCCTGTAATCCCAGCACTTTGGGAGGCCGAGGCGGGTGGATCACGAGGTCAAGAGATCGAGACCATCCTGGTCAACATGGTGAAACCCCATCTCTACTAAAAATACAAAAAATCAGCTGGGCATGGTGGTGCGTGTCTGTAGTCCCAGCTACTCAGGAGGCTGAGGCAGGAGAATTGCCTGAACCCAGGAGGCGGAGGTTGCGGTGAGCCGAGATCGCGCCATTGCACTCCAGCCTGGGTAACAAGAGTGAAACTCCGTCTCAAAAAAAAAAAAAAAAAGATGGTAAAAACTGCATATATACATAAATGAAGGAAATATTTAGTAGCTTAACAAAGGACTCACATTTGAGGGACAGCAGAAGGAAGCAATTCCTAAGAAAGAGAGACGGGTGGTCTGAGAAGCCGAAAGAGAGGGAGGAAAGCTCTCATGTCACAAAAGCCAGGGAGGGAAAGAATGTGTGACACCATTAGCAAATTTTTGGAAAGTAGCAATGCCAGAGGGTGGAGGAAGGGGGTTATTCAACAAATTCTAGCCAAATTGTTTGGATAACAAAGGAGTCTCTGAGTTAGCGCTGAGTGCAAGACCGAAACTGCAGGTGGTGGCCATCTAAATTGGATTTTTGTCAAAGCTAGTCAAAGAAAATGTCATGTACAAGACTGGGCCTGCATGAAGAGCAACCCAGGCAACTATTCCATTGTATCATTTTCAAAGTAAAAGGCTGCCTGCATGAAGCACAATGGAAAAGCCATCAAATTAGAAGTGAGCGTCTGGGCTACGGTAGAAACTCAGCAATGTGGAATGAAAAGCGCTTGCAGCCGGCTGGGGAAATGCCAACGAAGGGGGAGTTAAAAGATGGTCCCACAGAGAAGGGATTCTGGAAAAGAAGCCTCATTGTCTGAAAACAGCTTCCTCCACTTAGAATCTGCGTGGGGAGGTGAATTTAACACATGACGAGTATATGGTCACTTTAAGGACTAACCGAGGCATGTAGGAAAAAACACTTAGCTTACAATCTGGAAACAGAATTCCTCTTAGAGATGAAACTGTTTTGCCATCGCATAGTGCCTTTAGAAGCCTTGAGGTGGAAGGTAAGTCTGGGAGCTTAGGCTCGCAGGAGGCAAGCTAGCAAAAGAGAAAGCTCAGTGGAGCTGCATCAGTGCAGGAGCAGGACAGAGAGGGAGCAGGCAGCTCTGCAGAGACACCGAAGAACTTCTAAGAACAGAAGCTTCTCACAGGCCGCTGTCTGTGGCTGCAGTGAAAATATACACCCTACGTCTCCTCAAACTTTAGCAAAATAAGGAGGTTTGGGGGAAAAGGAAGGAACAAATATGACTTCTGTGTTGGTACAACATCAGGGCAGCAGTAAAGGCAGAGGCACAAGGCAAGCGCAGGGTACAGGAGCTCACTGGAGAAAGGAGGCTGGAACCGGAAGTGACTGTGAGAATGACACCAAGAAGACCCCAAGCAGCATCGAGGGTACATTACCCTAAAGGACCAGCTTAGCTGTGTTGGGGTTTGGGATTGATGTGATCACCCATCTCTCCAGCAAGATGCCAGTCCTGTCTCCTACAATCCCACATAACAAACTGTGAGGGTGAGGGCGTGGTCCACAGTGTCAAGTAAAGCTGAGAGATCAAAGGAAAGGGGAACTAAGGAAAGATCATCAGGCTTGCAAATCAGCAAGTCAACAACAGTGGAGGTGAAATTTTCAGCAGGAGTAGGGCCGGGGTTGCTATATGTGGTGGTGTGCGTTGTGCACAGCACAAAGTCAGCAATCTACAGGGCGCATCATATGGTTTGGCTGTGTCCCCACCCAAATCTCACTTTGAATTGTAATAATCCCCACATATGAAGGGCGGGGCCAGGTGGAGATAATTGAATCATGGGGGTGGTTTCCCCTATACTGTTCTCGTGGTGGTGAATTAGTCTCATGAGATCTGTTGGTTTGATAAATGGGAGTTCCCCGTGGATGAAGCTGGAAGCCATCATCCTCAGCAAACTAACACAGGAACAGAAAACCAAACACTGCATTTTCTCACTCAGAGTGGAAGCTGAACAATGAGAACACATGGACACAGGGAGGGGAACATCACACACCAGGGCCTGTTGGAGAGGCAAGGAGAGGGAGACCATCAGGACAAATAGCTAATGCATGCTGGGCCTAAAACCCAGGTGATGGGTTGATAGGTACAGCAAACCACCATAGCACACGTTTATCTGTGTAACAACCCCGCGCATTCTACACATGTATCCCAGAACATAAAGTAAAATGCAACTTAAAAATAAAAATAAAAAATGGGAGTTCCCCTGCACACACTCTCTTGCCTGCCGCCATGTAAAACATCCCTTTGCTCTTCCTTTGTCTTCCACCGTGACTGTGAGGCCTCCCAGCCATGGGGAACTGTGAGTCCATTAAACCTCTTTCTTTTATAAATTATCCAGTCTTGAGTATGTCTTTATTAGCAGCATGAGAGTAGACTAATACGGCACGGCTCCCTTCACAGATTGGAGGTTTCTGACAATTTTCTAGCCAAAGGGAGAAAAGCACCTTGAGGAAATGAGTCTCTTTTCATAACTGGCAGAAAGATGCCTTACGGGCTAGCAGCAGCCATGATGGGGAGGGAAGGCACGTGACGAGGAGGTTGTAAATGAGTGGCTAGGAAGACACGGAAGCTGTGTACTTGCGGTTTCTATATGGGGGTACGTGTTATTTATCGATTGCTGCATAACGAACGGCTTTGAAATCTAGCAGCTTAAAACAACACCACTTCTACCTCGCAGTTCTGGGGGTCAGGAACCCAGGAGTGGTTAACCTGAGAGATTCTGGCTCAGGGTTTCTGATAACATGGCAGTCAAGCTGCTGGCTGGGGCTACAGTCATCTCAGGACCCAACTGGGGCTGACAAGTCCACCTCTGAGCTCACTGTTTGGGAAGCTGGCCGACGTCCGTCCTCACAGGCTACTGCACTGAGGGGCTTAGCTTCTCACCATGCTGTGCGGCCTGTCTGTAAAGTTGCTCACAACATGGCAGCTTGCTTGCCCCAGTGTGAGTGATCCCAGAAAGAGAAAGAAGAGGAGGGGAGGGGAGGGGAGGGGAGGGGAGGGGAGGGGAAGGGAGGAGATTGAAGGGGAGGGAAGGGAAGAGAGAAGGGAAGAAGAAAATACCTGATACAGAAGCCACAGTCTTTTTATAACCTAATCTCAAACATGGTGTCCATCCCTTTTGCTGTATTCCATTTGTTAGAATATGTGAATGGCTCAAAGGGAGGGTCTTACACAAGGCCATGAACACCAGAAGGAGGTGGGGGCCATTGGGGGCCATCCTGCAGGCTATCTCATCAGGATATATAGGCTTACCCACTCTTTCGGAAGGCAAAATCTTCCCGTCATCCTGGGGGTGAAATGATCAAGAAGCAAACAGAATTCGGGAAAAGTTCTAAGCTCACAGTAAACCAGGACCCTATGTCTGTTGTGCTCCAGTTAGTGACATGATGGCTGAATTGAGGCAGATGGTAGGAAAAATGGCCATCGGCCACCCCTCAGGAAAGGCCTCATCATTGGCCTCATGAGGCTTTAGCTTTAGTTCCCCAAGTGAGTTGCCTGCACCTACCTTATGTATGAAGAAAGCTCATGAAGGCCGAGAGGTTTCTAATCCAGAGTCAACAGTCTATGCACAAACATAAAGAGGCATTCAAGGGAAACAAAGAGCCTCACAGGTAGGCTCTGCTTCTGCTTTCTGTGTGGACAGAGCCAGTCACGCAGAGGTGTGGAGGTAAGAACACACCAGATCAGCCAGGAACGGGTAGGACCTGTTCCCAGCACTTCCAGCATCCAGGGCCGTCCAGGCCTCCCACAGAGCTGGGCTTGAGGCCACCCACTATTCCCAGACGTGCAAGTCCTGTGTGGGGAACTGCCCCCTTGGCCCTCCCTGCCTCACCCACCATGAGACTCTATGCTTTCTTTTAAATTTCTGGAGCACAGAGAAGCACAGAGATGAAAAGAGTTATTTTCAACTTGGAACATACCATTAAATGACAGCCAACTCTTTTGTATTCTTTTACAGGCTCCTGGAATTTCTGAACCGCTCCTGAGTTGATTCAACTTCATAAATATTTACTGAAGGCCTCTTATGATGATGGGTCAGCTAGAGCCACGGTTGCTTCAGATGAAGTGGGCCAGGAAAAAGGAGAACTAGGAAGTGGGCCGAGCCGGTGGGCATAGTGGCAGGAAGCTGCCATGCCCAAGATTGTAGTTGGGGGCCTGTTCATCAGGGAAGTTACCATGAATCTAAATGTCAAAGCCAAGGCCAGAGACTGACATGAGAGCAAAGCAGCGACGTGAAAAAGACTCAGCATCTGAATTAGAGAGCCGTGGCTCCTGCTCATCAGCCCCAAGAGGACGGAGAAAACACGGCCGAACCCTGGCCAGAGAGGAGCAGCCTGCAGCCAGCACCCAGTCCTGAAAGTGGGGATGATGTGTCAGTCGTTCAGCATCCGATCCCCAGTACCTAGCACAGTGATAAATTTAGGTACTCAAGCCAGGCAGAACACAGGGGTGTGGTCATCCATGTAGACTCCCATCAATCCAGATCTGGGATCCAATTTGGGATGAACATCAGGAAACAAACAGGGAACGGTTTTCAGACACAGAGGCTGGGAAAGGCAACTCAGGGTCCAGAACAGATGAGTAGGGACGCCTGAGTCCGAGTTACGAATGCCGACGCCAGGGCATTCTCAGGATTAATAATAGAAGTATGGTGGCTCACACCTGGAATCCTGAGCTGTGGAAGGCTGAGGTAGGGGGATCACTTGAGCCCAGGAGTTTGAGACCAGCCTGGGCAACATAGCAAGACCCCTTCTCTACAAAAAAAAATTTTTTTAATTAGCTGGGCATGTTGGCATACACCTGTAGTCCCAGGCACTCAAGAGGCTGACGGGGGAGGATCACTTGAGCCCAGGAGTCTGAGGGTGCAGTGAGCTACGATTGTGCCACTGTGCTCCAGCCTAGGCAACACAGCAAGACCCTGTCTCTAAAAAGGTTTTAAAATAAGAAATAAATAGTAAGTTCCAGGAGGAACCCTTTTAAGCAGACTTTCTGCTTCTGCTAGACAGAGGACTGAACCCATGTCTATCTTGCTCATTGGGTGTCTCCTGGCTTAGCACAGGGCCTGGTATGAAATAGGTGCTCAGTAAATGTATGTAGAGAGAGCAACTGCTCCCAGAGAACAGTGGGAATCTGCGTGGTATGGAGCACAGGTTTAGGACTCAAGAGAATCTTCAAGGTCAATGTCGAGGTAAAAATTGTTTTTTTCTTCCAGGGTATAGGAAATCGAGGGGAGGGGGGCCAAATTTCAGGTAAAGAGTGACCAATAGGATGCCAGTCTATTCCACATTCCCTACTCTGTCACCCTCCTAGGCCTCCTTCAGAGTAAAGCATAGGATTGAAATGACAACAGCTATTCACATTTCTCAGGACCTAATCCCCAGATTGTGAATCTACGTAGGCAGAAACCAAGCTAACAACTTCAACATGGAACTATAGAATATTCTCTCCATCCATACCTAAGTGGGTGGGGCCTTGAGCAGATCATTTCACCTTTCTCTCTCATAGCCCGAAACTATGTCCTCATCTGTAAAATGAGGCATTAGACCAGAAAGAAGCCTCTGGGGTCCTCTTTCTTTTCTGACATTCTGTGATTCAATTCTTCTTGTTTGTCTTGAAGAGAACATGGATTAGGATTGACCCACCATGAATACATGCTGTGGCTTATCAGCTTCTAACAAAAACTGGAGTGGGCCTAGAAGAAATGCCATATACACACTCTCTCCCACCGTTTCCATGGAGCTCGGTTCTCCTGGAAGCCTGTGTCTGTGGAGGAAGGTGAAGCATATTTCCTGTAGGCAGTTGCTCCTGTTTCCTAAGTCTTCTGGGGAAGAGGCAGCAGGATACAGCTGAAAGCTCATTGGACTTGAAAATGAGGAGACCTGGATGCTCATCCCAAACCAGGCATGGAAGCCTGGCAGTCCACCTGTCCTCTCTGGGTCTCCATTTGTCCATATGTAATGAACAGAACACCTCCTAGACTGCTGCAAGCAAAAGGCTTCTGTAGAACATTAAGTGCTAAACCTATGTGTAATACTGTTAGGGGAATCTGCCAAAATGGGTGAGGCGAAGGGTCCGTACTTTGGACTTTTTTTATTTTTTGAGTTGGAGTTTCACTCTTATTGCCCAGGCTGGAGTGCAATAGCACGATCTCAGCTCACTGCAACCTGCACCTCCCGGGTTCAACCAGTTCTCCTGCCTCAGCCTTCCAGGTAGCTGGGATTACAGGCGTGTGCCACCATGCCCGGCCAATTTTGTAGTTTAGTAGAAACAGGGTTTCACCATGTTAGTCAGGCTGGTCTCGAACTCCTGACCTCAAGCAATCCACCCACCTCGGCTTTCCAAAGTGCTGGGATTGCAGGCCTGAGCCACTATGCTGGGCCAGGACTTCTTAAATATTCATACATTATAGAAAATAAGCCTCAAGCTGGCATTTGTGAGTCTGTCTAGTAGGAGGCAAGGTGGCATAGCTGCCTACCCGGCAGAACCAGAGAATCACTGTTCCAACCCTGCCACTTACCAGCTGGGTGACCGTGTGCACAGCACTCTACCTCTCTGAGTCTTCATTTTTTCATCTATAAAATGGTTATAATACTCTTACCCTGCCTACTTCCCAAAGTTGTCACAGATCAACCTTGATTGATTAAACAGGATCAAGTGATCAACTAAGATTATGTTTCAAAAAGTACGGCCCACTTAAAGGGGGCCATACAAACTGGGCACACAAAATGGGTATTGATTGCTCCTCAGAGTGTTAGGCACTTTGTAGGGGCACCTAGCAGTCAATCCTGCTGAGTCAATGATGCATAGCCCAGCCTGCAGTGCCAGCTTCTGAGTACACAGAATAGACAGCCCCCAAATGGGATGATTTGTGATCAACTACAAGGCTTCATCTCCTCCAAACCTTCCCCTCTTTTCCTAGCCTAGAGTTCTTCGCATTAGAATCACTCCTCCAAAGTATCCGTGAGACAGTTTAGAGCACAACTGTCCCCAGGCTAGAGGTAAGCAGGGACTGGAATCCAACCCAAACTCTGCCCACCAAGGCCCATGCCTGCCCAGAGGGAGGGCGTTTTTCTCTAATTCTTATGGGTGGCTCGCCACATGGGTCATCATATACTTTGCCTGGAGGTTAGAAAGCACATGATCAGGTTTAAATGAGCAAACGCTACCTGCAATGGAAGGATCACTCTTCTCTTGCCTCCCATTGGTAAATACATGGAAAATGAAACCCTAACCAGTGAATTTTATGTGCATGTGTGTGAAAGAGAAGGTGTGTGTGCATGTGTGTGCATACACATGCTCAATACATGTGTATACACACTCATATGCACACGTGTATGTGTGTAAACCTTAGTCCTCAAGGATATGGCAAGGGAGGGTAGGACGGTGGGACCCTCAGAAGCCCAGTGTTAGCCCTGTGGAGCTGAAAGCCATGGGCAAATGCTGGACAAGAGGCCAGGACAGCAAGATTTTCATCTGGGTTCTGGAAAGAAGAGACACAGAGGGCGCTTTGGCCAATACAAATTTGTCTAACAGCACGATCCTGTTGAAGCTCAGCCTTCCAGCTTAGACTACAGGATAACAACTACAGCCTACGATACTGCACGAGGAGCCACAAGACTCCACCCTCTGACCTTTGAGAGGAGCCCTCAGCCATCCCTCCAAGCACCTGCTGCAGCGCTTCCTGCCCCTCTTCTTTTTGGCAACACGGTCAGAATCCTGACCACTGCCAGCTGGCTTCGGTCAACATGAAGGAGCAGCCACAGCCATTTCAAGGTCACTTGTGGAATTGCATCCACGTGGACTCCAGTGACTCCTGTGCTCTTCCTTTTGCTCCGAATGAGACCCTTTATTGTTTGAGGTTTGAGCATCCTCCAGGGAGTTCTGGGAACTGAATGCCGGGCAAGACAATAAATACAGATGGCGGAACATGCCATTCGTGGGAAGGGAAAGAGATTTGCCTTCAGGGAGGGCAACACAATAGCCCAGGGGTGTAGCTTCCTATAAACCTTGGCAGCGTGGCTCACAGCACCAAGGACGCGGTCACCTACAGCAAGAGGGTGGGGTCTGTGGCCAAGCAGCTCCCCATGGGGAGGAGGAAAAGGAAGAAGTCATATGTAGGGCAAACTGAACACCTTCCCTGAACCTCCTATTTTCAGAAATGAGGAATAAAATGCTACTTGTTATAGGCCTTGTGGGTCTGGAAGAAAGCCTGCAAAAGCCTCAGATGTAAACTCTTCAAAGCATTTACAAACAGTTGCTTCAATTTTAATGTAAAATTAATCAGAAGGCCAAAGAGTCACCTGTTTCCAAGAATGTCCATCATGTTATCACAGTACTGCAGGTGATTCTCTGACCCTCACTAACAGCCCATTCACATTCCCCTTGCTATTGTCTGTGCTTTTTGTTGTGTCTGAACATTCACAGGACACTGGGGACAAGAAAAGAGAAAAACAGTCATATTCTTGCAGTCATTTCAACGGGTGATTCTGTGCCTTGTTCATCAGGGTTCCCCTTCATGCTCTCATAACAGATCACAGTGACACAAACTCCCCTGACATCTGTGGCACCCAGTGCAAGAGTACAGCTGGAGGCCATCCGAGGCAGATCTAATATTTTTTAATGATACATCAAGGCTGGGCACGGTGGCTCACTCCCATAATCCCAGTACTTTAGGAGGTCAAGGTAGGTGGATCACCTGAGGTCATGAGTTTGAGATCAACCTGGCCAACATGGTGAAAGCTCATCTCTACTGAAAATACAAAAATTAGCCAGGCGGGATGGTGGGCGCCTGTAGTCCCAGCTACCTGGGAGACTGATGTAGGAGAATCACTTGAATCTGGGAGGCAGAGGTTGCAATAATCCAAGATCAGGCCATTGCACTCCAGCCTGGGCAACAAGAGTGAAATTATACATCAAGCTAACAAATCTAAATATGTCCTACTAGCCCATCTTGAAAATATATATCCACAAGGACTTACAAGGCTACTTTCAAATTTAGAATTCTCACTCTCCTTGGAATTCTGCTCCCTAAAGAATGCCAGCCCCCAGATGCTTAGACCTGGACTCATGGACTTATCTTCCCATCTCCCACTCTACTTGCCCCCAGCCCAACCCACAGGCCCAGGCTCCATCCACATGCCCCACTCCCAGCCTCCCCTTTGCTACTCCTCGAGCCTAGGGGTGCACAGATTAGCCACACTGGCTGTGACCTCAGTCTTGGGAGGATAGACCTGGGAAAGAAGCCTGGAAAAGGTTAGAACAGGCTAGGAGCCATTCAGATGGGGAATTCCAGGAATGATTACATTTGCTCTTAAAGGGAGAGGCCTGGGGCAGGGAAAATGAGCAAAAGGTGGAAGAGAAAGTTCAAACTGAAGGAGGGGCTGGGCCCGGTAATGCCAACGGTAGTTCTTGCTACTCCAGAGGATGAGGCAAGAGGAAGATCTCTTGAGCCCAGGAGCTCAAGACTGTAGAGAATATCCAGAGAATGTTCTAAAAGGGAGGCATGGGCTTCACCGAGTCACATCTCTTTGACCCTGTAGACTTCTTATCCATAGAGAGAGGCATGGCTAGAAGAGTAGAAGAGGGTCAGGATGGGGTCCTCTAAAGTATAGGATGCAGGGTAGGAGCAGGCATCTAAGGTCACTATTGTTTATACACACTTAGAAACCAGGAACTCAAGGGGCTCACCCAGGTCACTACCGTGTGACTTTGGGCAACCCTCTGGGCCCTCTGAGACCCAATTTATTCCTTCCCTCCCTCCTTCCTTCCTTCCTTCCTTCTTTCCTTTCTTTTTCTTTTTCTTTTCTTTTCTTTTCTTTTCTTTTCTTTTCTATTCTTTTCTTTTCTTTTCTTTTCTTTTCTTTTCTTTTCTTTTCTTTT
>NW_022436984.1:2353466-2371365 GCF_009761245.1 Sapajus apella
TTCTTTTCTTTTCTTTTCTTTTCTTTTCTTTTCTTTTCTTTTCTTTTTTCTTTTCTTTTCTTTTCTTTCCAGACAGTGTCTCACTCTGTTACCCAGGCTGGAGTTTAGTGGCACAATCTCGGCTTATTGCAACCTCCACCTCCTGGATTCAAGCAATTCTTCTGCCTCAGCCTCCCAAAGTGCTGGGATTATAGGTGTGAGCCACACATCCTGTCTGAGACCCAATTTCTTCATCTGTAAAATGTGGGATTTGAGCCAAGAATTGCTAAGTTCCTTTACAGGACTAAAATCCTATGTTTCCACTCTAAATTCTGACAATGTGTATAAAGTACACGCCGTGGGTCAGGCACTGTAATGGGTGCTTTTGTTTACACAATCTTATTTAATCCATGATTCCATCACTCTGTACCCTCTTCCTAGCCAGACAAGTGTAGGATGCTGGCCAAGTGCGGTGGCTCACGCCTGTAATCCCAGCACTTTGGGAGGCCGAGGCGGGCAGAATCACCTGAGGTCAGGAGTTTGAGATCAGCCTAACCAACGTGGAGAAACCCTGTCTCTAAAAAAAAAAAAAAAAATACAAAAAATAAGCTGGGCGTGGTGGGGCGTGCCTGTAATCCCAGCTACTCAGGAGGCTGAGGCAGGACAATCACTTGAACCCAGGAGGCGGAGGTTGCAGTCAGCGGAGATTACAGCACTGCACTCCAGCCTGGGCAACAAGAGCGAAACTCCGCCTCAAAAAAAACCAAAAGTTTAGGGTGCTGGGCCCAGCTTGGATGTCCCAAAGCCTGAGATGGACATTAAAAGGGGTGCAATGCTACCTTCCTTCAGGGCATCCAAGAGGGAGCATCCAGGATTTGGCCAAGCCCGCAGGCCACGGGAAGCAGCTATTTTGATAGCCAGGCAGACGGGAAGACGCTTAGCAGTAGACCCAGGAGAGAATGGGAATCTCCCACCCTGTCGATGGCTCATGAGGACGTTATTAATGGATCAGATGCTATTTCATACTCACTCAAAAAAAAAAAAAAATTAAAAGCTCTTAGGGGCTAGGCGCGGTGGCTCATGCCTGTAATCCCAGCACTTTGGGAGACCGAGGTGGGTGGATCACGAGGTCATGAGATCGAGACCATTCTGACCAACATGGTGAAACCCCGTCTCTACTAAAAATACAAAAATTAGCTGGGCGTGGTGGCACGCACCTGTGGTCCCACCTACTTGGGAGGCTGAGGCGGAAGAATCGCTTGAACCCGGGAGGCAGAAGTTGCAGTGAGCCGAGATTGCGCCACTGCACTCCAGCCTGGCGAGAGAGCAAGACTCCAACTCAAAATAAATAAACAAATAAAAGCTCTTAGGCCATTATATTTGCTCTTAGAGGGAGAGGCCTGGGTCAGAAAAAGTGAGCAAAAGTGGGAAGAAGGAAGTTAACGCTGAAGGAGGGGGCCAGGCTCAGTGGCTCACGCCTGTAACCCCAACACTTTGGGAGGCCAAGGTGAGAGGATCACGTGAGGTCAAAAGTTCAAGACCAGCCTGGTCAACATGGTGAAACCCCATCTCTACTACAAATACCAAAATTAGCTGGGCACGGTGGTGGGCACCTTTAATCTTAGCTACTCAGGAGGCTGAGGCAGAATAATCACTTGAACCTGGGAGGTGGAGGTTGCAGTGAGCCAAGACTGCACCACTGCACTCCAGCCTGGGCGACAGAGGGAGACTCTTGTTTCAAAAAAAAAAACTGAAGGAGGGCCTGGGTGTGGTGGTGCACCTATAGCCTTAGCTACTCCAGATGATGAGGTGGGAAGATCCCATGAGCCCAAGAGTTCAAGACTGTAGTGAGCTGTGATCATTGCACCACTGCACTCCAGGCTGGGTGCCAAACTGAGACCCTGTCTCTAAAACAACCCCCCCAAGAAATGAAGGTCAATTTCACAATTCGTGAGTGTTAAGATTAAGGCAGGGCCAGGTGTGGTGGCCGGAGCCTGTAATCCCGGCAGTTTGGGAGGCTAAGGCATGCAGATGGCTTGAGCCTAGGAGTTCAAGACCAGCCTGGGCAACATGGCAAAAACCCATCTCTACCTTAAAATATATGAAAGTCAGCCAGGTGTGCTGGTGTGCACCTGTGGTCCCGCTACTCAGGAGGCTGAGGTGGAAGAATCACTTAAGCCTGGGCAGTCAAGGCTGCGGTGAGCAGTGATCGTGCCACTGCACTCCAGCCCAGCCAACAGAGTGAGACCCTGTCTCAAAAAATTTTTTTAAAAAGGTTGAGGCAGGGCCGGGCGTGGTGGCTCACGCTTGTAATCCCAGCACTTTGGGAGGCCGAGGCGGGTGGATCACGAGGTCAAGAGATTGAGACCACCCTGGTCAACATGGTGAAACCCCGTCTCTACTAAAACTACAAAAAATTAGCTGGGCATGGTGGCGTGTGCCTGTAATCCCAGCTACTCAGGAGGCTGAGGCAGGAGAATTGCTTCAACCCAGGAGGTGGAGGTTGCGGTGAGCCGAGATCGCGCCATTGCACTCCAGCCTGGGTAACAAGAGCGAAACTCCGTCGCCAAAAAAAAAAAAAAAAAAAAAAAAAAAAAGGTTGAGGCAGGCCAGCAGGTGTTTTGAAACAAGGTTTCTCACCCCTTTTTCTATTTCCTTCGGCTACTCCAGAGCTTCACAGGCCAGTCTGTGAAAATGGTGCTTCTGAAGACCTCGTCGTTCAGGTTAATTTCACTTGTGTCCTACACGTGGTCATCTGCCCCCGCTAGGATCATGGCTTACTATTTGACCTTGGGCAAGTTTCTTAATTCTCCAGGCCTCAGTTTCTCAAAAGTTTCCTTAAATAAGGCTTCTGAAGGCCAAAAGAAATAACACCTGTTAACTGCCTGGCACAGAAAAGCACAGAAAAGTAATGGGTATGTGTTTGTATTATTTTCCTCTCCAGTGGGAGAGCAGGAAACAGAGAATGGCCAGGCTGGAGCCAGATCAGCCCCAGCATCTTCCCTAGAAGACAGCATGCTGCTCCCTCCCTGAGCACGTTGGTCTTCGTGTGCCACGCCAGGCATGGGGTGGCTTGCAGCCTCACACAGGAGTGAGTCAGCCAACCGCACTGCACCCCACAAGCCTCATCCAATATTGATGCAGTGTCTAATGTCTCCCAAACACAATACACTGCTTCTCAAGCCCCTGCCCTTCTATGACCCAGAGGAGGGGGAGGGATCTTTACATCCCTTAAACAGCTGCACAACTGGTAAATTCTGCCCCTAATCACAGGCAAATGTTATACGAACCATTTTTTTCCAGGCAGGATGAAACGTCCCACTGCCTGCTTTCAGGGTCTTCCAAGAAAGGAAGGAAAGGAGATGAAAACCTCTGTTGGAAGCACCTCCTCTATGCTGGGCATGGGACAAAAGGCTGTGTATGCATAATCTAATCCCAACAGGAATCCTTCCAAGTGGGTGCTATGGGCTACATTTTATAGATGGGACCGAGATGTAAGGGGGTTGATCAGGTCACTCAAGCAAGATCACACCACTTGGACCGGGCAAAGTGGCGAACTGAAACTTGAGATTCCATATCTAAGACTGGTGTGGCCTGCTGACACCACTCAGGAAATGAGACTGAAGTGTGTGGGAAATCCCCACGCCCCCAGCAGGCCTGTGCCCGGGACCACTGCCTGGGGTCACGCTCACTTAGCTGCACCACTTTCCTGGGAGGTTTCGTCATTGAAATTAAGGAATTATTCCTTATAGCTTGCCACAGAGTTGAGCCGAGTCAAAACTTTTAAGTTCTCCTGGCCCCTGCCAAGCAATGACTGATCAGATCTCCTCTCCTTCCCCCCAGGAGCTGCCTTTGTTTCCTTCTTTGTCCTGTCGCACCCCTCCCCTGAAGCAACAGATTCAGAAAAGCCTGGCCACTTGGGGCGGGGGGTGGGAGGGGGGTGGCACAGGGGAATGAAATGCTTGGAGATTAAAAAATAAAATAAACCTGATTAATACAAAAGAAATTTCCCAACTACACATGCACCATATAATTACCTACACATACACACATACATAATGAAGGCGATCTGAAAGCATGCACTTAGTAAGGCTTTACAGAATAAATATATTTGAGGGTAGTCTTCCAGCCAGTGAACACTAATCAACAGAGAACAAGAAAGATAAATATTTCTAGCCAGCAAGCCAAGGGATAATAATAGCCCTCATAGGGCCAGAGAAATTGAAGGGAGAAGATAATGAGTTGTTTTCTTTATGCTGAAATTAAAGGTGGGATAACTAAATGTATTCTTTCTTCAGCACCTACTATGTGCCTGATCCTAGGGATTCAGCCAAGAACAGAGAAGACACTGCAGGTACACAGCAGGTCTAGGACCAGAGGAGCCCAAGAGGAGAGAGGACAGACGGGGATGTTGGGGGGGACTCCCCGGTGTCCATTCCTGGTAAACCCAGCTTCCTGTGCAGCTCAGGCCTTGGGAGAAGCCAGCCCTGTCCCTCTTACTCTAGGGCAGGGTCTCAACCCCTGACTACAGGTTTGGTTCTGAGGGTCAAGAGACATGAGCTGTTCAGAGATCGCCTGGCAGAAGCCAAGACAGCTTAGAGAGTTTTGACGTGTGACAAACCCTGAAGAGAGCAGGGCAGCTAAGTGGGCCTGACCCCAGGTAGGGGCCCTGAGCACAGACCCATCGAGCAGACTTCCACACTCCTCAGTTCAAGGGCCACAGCCTGACCCAGTTCAGGACCATGGAACAGCAGGTGAGGTGTGCCCGGTGCCTCAGGGAAAGCTTCCCTTGCTCTTCTGGAAGCATCCCCTGAAACTCCATCTCTCTCTCTTGAGTCGGGCCAGGTGTGTATGTGAAGCCAAGAACAGTTGAGGCCATGTTGCCACCTGAGGGAGATCAAACTTAAGGTGAAGCAGGACCCACAGAAGGTGGAACAGAGAGACACAGAGATTTTGAAAAAGGAGCAGCCAGGCACAGTGGCTCACCCCTGTAATCCCAGCATTTTGGGCCCAAGGCAGGCAGATCACGAAGTCGGGAGTTTGAGACCATCCTGGCCAACATGGTGAAACCCCATCTCTACTTAAAAAAAAAAATTAGCTGGGGATGGTGGCACAGGCCTGTAGTCCCAGCCACTTGGGAAGCTGAGGCAGGAGAATCGCTTGAACCTGGGAGGTGGAGGTCGCAGTGAGCCAAGATCGTGCCACTGCACTTCAGCCTGGCAACAGGGCGAGACTCTGTCTCAACAAAAAAAGAAAAGAAAAAGAAAAAGGAGCTGCCATCTATGCCAATCTTCCTGAGAAACTGATGAGACAGAAATGAACAGGGTCGCTGATTCCAGCGTTAGATGGTGGTGGATGGCTGTAACCCTGGGTAGCATCGGGGTCTTTAAAGGATGCTGTTCCCAGATTGGGAGCCCCAAAGGAAGGCAAACTGGGCTCCTTCTCAATGGGGTCTGAGGAGCAGAGTGGACTTGGTCACTGAAGGAGGTCCCATTGTGAAACAGCTCAGAGTTTCAGCATCTGCGGCCTGGGCTTGAGTCCTGGCTCTACCCCTAGCTCGTGTCCTCTTAGTAAATGACTCAACTTCAGAGAGCCTCTGTTTCCTAAACTGACCAATCGAAGCAAATACACCTACCCCAAAACGTGGCTGTAGGGCTTGAACGAGGTGAAGTGCGTGCAGGGGGCTGATGCGTGGTGCGTGGTAAGTGCCTCATGAGCATTAGCTGTGCCGCCTGAGGCCCCGTGTCCCAGGTGGACACCATGATTCTTGTCCTCAAGAGCCATCAGCTCCCAGGGAGAGGGGTGGACATGAAGTCACACACGAAGATCTCTTGGCAGGCAGGGTGCCTGCTCACAGCAAGTGCTCAGCAAATAACAGCTGCTAGAAAGATTACCACTATTTTAAGTCTTCTCTACTCAGGAGTTAGATCGCTGTTCCAACCGTATGGGCTCCTCCTTGGTAGGCACAGGCCAGGCAGAGCAAGCTGGGCACTCAAAATCGTGCTCTTTGGCCCCCAGAAGCCTGCGTCTCCCTGCCTTGGCACAGCCCCAGACATTAGCCTCCAACTCCAGGCCCTGGAGCCTGGAGAGAAACCTGCTTCCCAACTTTACTCCCCCATTCCTGCTGCAGAATGCCTTTATAGGGCAAAGTCCTGTGGGCTGGGATTTAATTAACCCTTTGCATTCCTTTGCAAAACGCCACACCTGAGAACAATTCCTCCTCTCTCCTTGCAAGGTGCTGACGCCAAGAGAATGTTTTTATTTGGTTATTATCTCCTGCCTCCTCTTGAGGAGATGTTGTCGTGCAGGTTATCTAGGGCGAGGACCTGTTTGAGCACCTCAGGAGCAGAACCGAGTGGTTCTGGAGGTAGAAGAGAGACTTTGCTTGGTTGGGTTTGAGGTCGCCCAAAACGTTGCAGGCCTACTACGGACAAAGCATGGTGTGGGATGTACAAAGCTGGAAAACACGCAATTCTTGACTGCAACGTAGTCCCTAAGACAAGAGAGTAATGAGTCTACAGCCATACTGCCCCGAATGTGCCTTATCTAGGAAGCTAAGCAGGGTCAGGCCTGGTTAGTACTTGGAAAACAGAGAAGAGAGTAAATCAATCGTGATGAATTAAAAAAGGCGAAATAATCTGAAAGGAAGGTAGAGCCCTAGACCATTAAATGCTCATAAAATAATAATAATAACACCATCAGCAAAAAACAAAATCGCTTAGTTCCGGAGCAGAGGCCTGGTTGGAAAGAGAAGAGCCAGGTGCAGATATTTGATCCTCTCCCCTCTCCCCCAAAGAGCTCAGCACTGGGTAAGGTCAAACACAAGAGGATCATCGCTTATCAGTGACACACCTGCTGAACTGCAGACAGCGCCTGCCTGCCTGCCAGCCTCTGTAACCCGGCCTGGCCTTCTCAGGAGCTCCTTATCAGGGCAGCACAGCAAGGAGTCCAGGAAAGTGGCTCCAGTACCCATCGGGAAGATGGGCCACTCAGGTCTCATCGGGCAACAGCCTTCTAGGAGGTCTCCACGGTGCCAGGGGCTCTCTACTCAATCCACACTAGATAGGACTTCCACGCTGAACTCTCCAAAAGCCGGTTTGAGTCATGTTAGTATCAGTCTGTCCCCCGCACTCCACCATCAGTGGCTGCTTCCCTGTGCCAAACTCCTATTTAAACTCCTCAGCCCAGCATCTGGTGCCCTTCACCATCTGAGTCCATCTTGCTCTTCCAGCCTCACCCCCAGTACTTGTACTGGTTCCTCCACCTGGAACCCTCGCCCGCCTTGCCCTGGCTTCACTGTTGGAGTTCTGCCTACCCTTTCAGATCTGCTTCAGACATCTTTTCCCTCATAGAGGCTTCCCCGATCCACCCACAACCCCTTCTTCTTCCCTGCCCCACCCATTTCCTGAAATGACTTCTATCTCCTCTGACTTTCCCTGCATTTTAGACCTGGCTGGTGTCACTTGTCGCACCCCATCTAGGGTTGGGTCTCTCTTATTCCATTTACTTGGAAGCTCCCTGAGATAAGAGTCTCTATTTTATTGCTCTCAATCTTCCATCTCCAGAAGTACACATGCCAAAGGTTCTCTCCCTTAAAGGATGGACTCGCTGCTGTAGCGTCCACCATTTCTTCTACGTTGTGGACTCCAAAACTCAAGTTCCTATCTCCAGACAGCTCTCTCAGCACTGGTGCTTGTCCATGCAGTTAGCATCTTGGAGTCAGCAAGCTATAGCATCCCTAATGCCTGAACATCCATTACCAACATAAATCTAAAAGTGAAATCTTTCTCCTCTTCCCAGACTTCCCCATTTCTGCCATGGTGTAGGATGTACAAAGCTGGGAGACAGGCAATTCTGGACTTCACTTCCCTTGAAGTCACTTCCCAGTGCTTGCAGGGCCATTGAGACCCCATGCTGGCCCCCAAATGCTCAGAGCCACTCATTGAATGGTGATTCTCAGAGTTCATTCTTGAATGCCCTTTCACCCTACCCATGCCTGTCTCCCCTGAGGCCTTGCCCTGTAACCCATCTGTCTTTTTCAGGCTATGCCCTCCTGCGTCATGCACAGAAGGACCCTGACATGGTTTGGATATTCGTCTCTGCCCAAATCTCATGTTGAATTGTAAATCCCCAATGCTGGATGTGGGGCCTGGTGGGAGGTGTTTGAAGGATGGGGGTGGATCCCTCATGGCCTGGTGCAGTCTTTGTGATGGTGAGTTCTTGCAAGATCTGGTCATTTAAAAGTATGTGGCACTTCCCTCTAGCCTCTCTCTCTTGCTCCTGCTTCTGCCATGTGACATGTCTGCTCCCCCTTTGCCTTCTACCATGGCTGTAAGTTTCCTGATGCTTCCCTAGAAGTCAAGCAGATGCCAGCACCATGCTTCCTGTACAGCCTGCAGAACCATGAGCTAATTAAACCTCTTTTCTTTATAAATTACCCAGTCTTAGATATTTCATTATAGCAATGCAAGAATAGCCTACTACTACAGACCCTCTTCCCTAGCTTTCAACTGTCTTGCTGTTTTCCAGCCTCAGACTTGAGTTTCCTCCTTTCCCAGGCATGGCTGTGGCTGAGAATGAAGTAACAGAGCCCCCTTCAGTGGGGTGCTTGTCCTCACTCTGTTCCCTGCTCTTGGCGACCCTGACTAGCTCAGGCATATTTCCAAAAGATGCCATCAGTGGTCCCAGCTGAAAAGCCCAGAATCAGCTTTAACTCCTCTCTCTCCTTCAGTACCCAGGCTTATTTACTCCTGTGGTATAGTGACTTTGGAACCTCTCTCGGGTCCTATCACCCTTCTTTGTCATCACCCTGAAACATGCATCAGTACCAATTACTCCCTCCCTCCATGGGCTCCCCTAAGTGAGGTCCTCTTTCCATTCTAGTCCTAAGCGCTTGGCTTATGGACTCCCTCCATAATGTAAGGATGAAGATGGGGCTCATCAATCTTGTGTCCTCAGCGGCTACAAAGGTCTTTTTTTGTTTTGAGATAGAGTCTGCCTCTGTTGCCCAGGCTGGAGTGCAGTGGCACAATCTTGGCTCATTGAAACCTCTGCCTCCCAGGTTCAAGCACTCCTCCTGCCTCAGCCTCCTAAGCAGCTAAGATTACAGATGCCCACCACCACACTCGGCTAATATTTTTGTATTTTTAATAGAGACAGGGTTTTACCATATTGGTCAGGCTGGTTTTGAACTCCTGACCTCAGGTGATCCTCCCGCCTTGGCTTCCCAAAGTTCTGGGATAACAACCGTGAGCCACCGCGCCTGGTCTACAAAGGTCTTTTTATAGGAGGTGCTCAATAAATAAAGACATATTGGATGAGCGCCCACCTATCATATGCAAAATCCAGTGTTAAGTGCTAGGGGCACCCAGAAGCCCTGCTGCCGGGAAGCCATTGGCTATGGACTTACAGGATGGATGACGTAAGAAAGAAGTGCCGGCTGAGTGCTGCAGGGCTTCTGAGAAAGAGGAGGTGACCGAACAGCACACAGTAAAACAAATATACAGGGAAGAGCAGGGGAGCAGAGGGGAGAGCTCAAAAGGGAGAAATGGCACATGCCTAATAAGAGACAATGAATAGACCGGTCTGGGGAGCCCAGGTTGGAGAAATGGGCAGAGTCCAATTGCAAGGGCTGATGAATACCAGGCTAATGACTTTAGCTAGCTTTCTTTGGGAACCTGCTAGACGCCAAACACTAATTTGTGTTTTGTTCATGGATTATCTCATGTATACCTTACAGACCTATGAGGCAATTACTATGATTACACAGTCTGGGTATGAGGATACCCATTTTGGGGAAAAAGGATGAGGAAACTAAAGCATGGAAAGGTCTTCCCACTTGCCCAGGACCACGCAGTGGTTAAGTGGTGGAGAAGGGAAGGGCTCAAACCCTGAGAACTTGGTGTGAGAGCCTACAGTCTCAGCCACTACCCTCGCCAGTCGCTCAGACTAAGCCTTGGTCTTTATTCCGAAGGAAGCACGGAGATACAGAAAATGGGGAGGACGGAGAGGGGAGCAAGAAGTGACACACAGCACTGGATGTTCTGGAGTCTTCATCTACCCACTCTCTGTAGGGAAAATTTGGAAAGGAAGAGGGAAAACTGAAGCCTAGGGGTTCATTTAGAGGAAAGGGATAAAACAGTGCTATAGAAAAGCCCTGGGCTTCAAAGAGAAACCTAGGTTTGAACTCCGCGTCAGGACTCCGTGGGCGACTCGGTCCTTTCTCAGAGACTTAGTTTCCCATCTGTAAATTGAGAGGAAGAACTGGGATCCCTGCCAGCTCTGAAGCTCTGTGGTTTGATGGGGATTTTGTAATGTGAGGAGATGGCCGCCTCAGTTAATCCACGGCATAGAATCAGCTAAACCCCGGCTCCAGCCCCACACCCCTATGGAGCCTTCCTGATTACAGCCTTCAAATCCCATCTCCTTGTCTGCACCACATGTTGGTGACTTGGTATATACTGTCCTGTGCCTTTATGGGTCTTTGAAGATTATGTCCTCAGCTAAGCCCGCAGCCCCTGGAGGGCCAGGGGTGGTTTTGTCTTGTGCTTCTCCATGGGTTTTTCTCTCAGCATTTAGTTTTGTTCATATTACACAATAGACCTTCACTAAAGTTGTATTGGGTTTTTTTTTTTTTTTTTTTGATTAATTTTTTTTTTTTGAGACGGAGTTTCACTCTTGTTACCCAGGCTGGAGTGCAATGGCGCGATCTCGGCTCACCGCAACCTCCGCCTCCTGGGTTCAGGCAATTCTCCTGCCTCAGCCTCCTGAGTAGCTGGGATTACAGGCACGTGCCACCATGCCCAGCTAATTTTTTGTATTTTTAGTAGAGACGGGGTTTCACCATGTTGACCAGGATGGTCTCGATCTCTTGACCTCGTGATCCACCCGCCTCGGCCTCCCAAAGTGCTGGGATTACAGGCTTGAGCCACCGCACCCGGCCTAGTTGTATTGGGTTTTAAATAACCCACAGGGTGTACAGGTCAGAAGTTACCCTGACCAGGACCAGGCACAGTGACTCACGCCTATAATCACAGCATTTTGGGAGGCCAAGGGGAGTGGATCACCTGAGGTCAGGAGTTCAAGACCAGCCTGGCCAACGTGGTAAAAATCTATCTCTACTAAAAATAGTAAACATTAGCCTGGCATGGTGCCATACACATGTAATCCCAGCACCTCTGGAGGCTGAAGTGGGAGAATCGCTTGAACCCAGGAGGCAGAGGGTTGCAGTGAGCTGAGATTGCACCACTGTACTCCAATTTGGGTGACAGAGCAAGACCCTGTCTCAAAAGAAAAAAATAATAAGAGGAAAAAGTTCCCTTGCCTGTCTTTTCAGGCCTGTCATTTACATCTGTTCCAGATAACCAGGACATATCCTGTGATGAGCTGAAAACTGCAGAGGCTTTGTACCCTTGCCAGAGTCACAGGCATCCTCCCTGGATTCAAGGCAACAAGGCTGCTTCTTGGATATAATGTTTAATCTCATCTATAAAATAAGACTAGCAATCCCTACCTCTGAGTGTGGTTGTGAGGACTCAATAATGTTGTATGTGCTCATGTATTTTGCATCCTATAAAATACTACATCCGTATAAGGTCATGTAAATTCTCCAAGGCACTGAGCTGTATTTGTCCGTTTTCACACTGCTATAAAGAACTGCCCAAGAATGGGTAATTTACAAAGGAAAGCGGTTTAATTGACTCACAGTTCCACATGGCTGGGAAGACCTCAGGAAACTTACAATCGTGGAGAAAGGTGAAGGGAAAGCAAGACACGTCTTACATGGTGGCAGGAAAGACAGAGCAAAGAGGGAAGTGCGGCTTTTAAACCATCAGAGCTCATGAGAACTCACTAACACTCATGAGAACAGCATGGAGAAAACCACCCCCATGATCCAGTCACTTCTCACCAGGTCCCTCCCTCAACAAGTGAGGATTTCAATTCAAGATGAGATTTGGGTGGGGACACAGAACCAAACCATATCATGAGCCAAGTTCAAGTTCTGACTTCAAATTTCCTGGCTTTGGACTAGGCATTTAATCTCTAGTCTCTTCTACTGCATATGGGTCATAACCCTTTAAAATCATGCTCCAACTTGACATGCCCATTCCCATTCCTCCCTTATTTTCAGGCTCTGGGGATTAATGTCTTTCCCAGTCTTCACAGCCTGGCTTAAAACCCTGATGCCCACTCCAGTCAGAATTGATTCTCTCTCCTTCTGGGCCATCATTTTAAATGATCTCTACCTTTCCTGCAAATTGCTTCATCCTAGTTATATAGCCATCTTCCAGGGTCAGCAAACTTTCTCTATAAAGGTCCAGATAACAAATATTTTGGCTTTGTGGATCACACGGCCTCTGTTGCAACTATTCACTTCTATTACTGTGTGTGAAAGCAGACATAGATAATATGTAAATGAATAGACATGACTGTGTTCTGACAAAACTTTTTATTTACAAAAACGGGGGCAGACATGGTGACTCACATCTGTCATCCCAGCATTTTGAGAAGCCAAGGTGGGAGGATCTCTTGAGGTTAGGAGTTCAAGACCAGCCTGGGCAACATAGCAAAACTTCAGCTTTACAAAAAATTAAAAATTAGCTGGGTGTAATGGCACACACCTGTAGTCCCAGCTACTCAAGAGGCTCAGGTGAGAGGATCACTTGAGCCCTGAAAGTCAAGGCTGCAGTGAGCCATGATTGCACCACTGCATTCCAGCCATAGCAACAGAGCAAGACTCAGTCTCAAAAATAAATTAATTAATTAAAATAATTAGCCAGGCATGGTAGCATGCACCTATAGTACCAGTTACTCAGGAGGCTGAGGCAAGAGGATCGATTGAGCCCAGGAGTTGAAGGTTGCAGTGAGCTATGATCACACCACTGCACTTTAACCTAGGGAACAGAACAAGACCCAGTCTCAAAACAAAAAACAAAAAAATGGGTACTGGCCAAAATTGACCCTCAGGCAGTAGTTTGCCCACCCCTGCTCTAGACTGTCACCTCCCTAAAGTACTAACAGGACATTTATTTATTTATTTACTTGAGATGGAGTCTCCTACTGTCGCCCAGGCTGGAGTGTAGTGACACAATTTCGGCTCACTGCAGCCTCCTCCTCCTGAGATCAAGCGATTCTCCTGCCTCAGCCTCTTGAGTAGCTGGGACTACAGGCATGTGCCACCACACCTGGCTAATTTTTTTGTATTTTTAGTAGAGACGGCATTTCACCTTGTTGGCCAGGCTGGTCTCAAACTCCTAACCTCAAGTGATCTGCCCACATCAGCCTCCTAAAGCATTGTGATTACAGGCAGGAGCCACCACACCCAGCCCTAACAGGATCTTATTCATCTCTGTATCCTCACTCATAGCCTGGAGGCCAAGCACATAGTTTAACCCCGAGAAGTCTCAAAAAATAAATACAGTAAATAGCAGTAATAAAAATAGTGCCTTTTACTGAAGCCTTATAAGGTACAAAATACAGTCCCCAACTTATGATTGTTAGATATACAATTTTTTTACTTTACGTTAAGTTTATCGAAGAGCTTCTTATGACTTATAGTGGGATTACAGTTTCTACTGAACACTCATTGCTTTTGCATCAGGATGAAGTTAAAAAGTTATAAGTTGAACCACCATAAGTCAGGGACCATCTGCTGTCTTACCAGCATCAAATGCATTTTCAACTTAGGACATCTTCCACTTCTGATGGATTCAATGGGACATAGCCCCATCGTAAGTCAAGGAGCATCTGGGTTTTTTCATTTTGCTATTTTTTTTTTTTTTTGAGACAGGGTCTCTCTCTATCGCCCAGGCTAGAGCGCAGTGGCACGATCTCAGCTCACTGTAACCTCCAGCTCCTAGGTTTGAGCAATTCTCCTGCCTCAGTCTCCTGAATAGCTAGAACTACAGATGTGAGCCACCATGCTCAGCTAATTTTTATATTTTTAGTGGAGATGGGGTTTTGGCATGTTGGCCAGGCTGGTCTTGAACTCCTGACCTCAGGTGATCCACCCTCCTTAGCTTCTCAAAGTGCTGAGGCCTGAGCCACCTCATGCAGCCAAAATTGGTATCTATTATTCCATTGCACATATGAGAAAAATTAGATTAGGTAATTTGTCCAAGTCTGCACAGCTGGTAAGTAGCAGAGCAGGAGATCACACCAGGTCTATGCAAAACATAGCTGCCATGTCATACTGCATGTGCTTTCAAAGGCTCATTGGATTAACTATGAGGGATGAGGTTGACCCAGGTATCTTCTAGCTCTCCCAGCAGTCAGCAGAAGATTCGTCAAGTCCCAGCCTGGCTTCCAGTGCAGTCACAGGCTGCCCCAGTGGGCTGGGGAAGCACAATTTGACATGCTCTTTTGTCTTCTCTCACTTGCCCAAAGCCAGTCCCCACATCTGCCCTGACACACACAGCTCAGCAGCAGGCACAGTGACTTTTGAGTATATGCACAGCCTGTCTGGGGGGCTGAGCCATTGTGTGCCCAACAGCCCATTCGTTCTCAGAAGCCCAGAGAGTGAGAACAGCTGTGAGCAACCTCCAGGCTGCTGGAGTGGAGCCAGCATTCCACACTCGGCAAAAGCCACAAGGAATTTATGGGAAGATGGATAGCGGGAGGTGGGGTCAGGGGCCTGACCTGAGTTCAGTTACCCAATCTCCTGCTGCCCAATGCTGTCTCAAATCATGGTAGGATCCCAAGCCTTAAAGGGACAAAGACAGAAGTCAAGGAAGCAGTTTTAGGGAGCTAGACTGAGGGCACGTACCATGCCTTGAGAGTAAATCATCTCCTCCCCCCAGCCCTAGACACACACACACACACACACACACACACACACACACACACACGTTTCAGGAGTGGAGAATGATGTGGACTCAGGTTTAAATGCATGCGGTAGAAGATGAGGCTTGGAAATACACAGTGGAATTTAATCACTACCCGCCCAGGGGCCACTACAGCATGTTGGCTCAAGCAACTGAGATGGTGATTTGTCATAAGTTCCTGGAAGCAATGGCCAGAAAGCTAGTTAGCAGGCTGTGGTCACAGATGAGCCACTGGAAGACCTGAGGCATAGTGACAGTAGTGGGGACAAAGTTCCACTTGATCTTTGTCAATACTGCCCACAAAGTCCATTCGACCAGTCCCTTCCACTTTCTCTATTCTCTCTTTCATTCAACCAGTATCAGTTGAGCCAAACTATGTGCTAACCATGGGCACAGCTGTTTCATTCTCTACCTGTTTTTCCTTCCCTTTCCTCCCTTCTTTATGCCACAGTCTCTCTTTCTTTTCACCAGCACCTTGCTTCCCCTGATATCCTCCTGTATGCTACTTTTCCAGCATGAACTCAGGGACTGGGCCCTGAGCTCCATCTTCTCCCCTGGGGGCAAGGGACAGGGGTCAGAGGTCAACCAGAGTCTCTGAAACCCAGAGGGCATGTCATTTATGCAGAACTTGCACAGTGAGCCCTTGGAGCTCCAAATGAGCAGAGGTGTGGCCTGGCAGACCAAACAAGCATACCCAAGTCCCCTATCTGCTTTAAAACAGACACACCACACCGCCTTAGCATTCAATAACCTAGGAAAAGACAGAAATATACCATCTCCTCCAAAGTAAGCATCAGTGACCTATAAGGGAATTTCTAAAGTAAGCCGGTATAGTAGTTGGGGTCCAACCAGGAAAACGGAAACCACTCTGTTTACGACTAGGAGGACATAATGCAGAGAATTGGTTACACAGGTCACAGAAGGCTCAGAAATCAACTAGGGGAAGAAGTGGCAGCCCAGAGCATCTGAAAGCAATGACCATCCCTGAGGGCTGGAGAGACTAAAGATGGCAGGCAGAGTTATCTGAGCCCAAGGACCAGGATCTCCTGCCAAAAGCTGGGATAGTAGCAGACCTCTCCAGCAAAATCTATAGATGCAGAAAAAGACAGTCACTGCCAGAAATGCCACCAAAGCTGAGAGAGATATGGAGATATACCCTGGCTTCTCCCCTCCTCCCACACTCCAGCTTCCTCGCAGCACTTCCCATTGGTCAAACCCAGCCAGAAACTGCTGACGCAGAGCTTACAGGGGTCAGCCTCCCTGATTCCAGGAAAGAGATGGGCAAGAAATGAATTTGGGAGCAAATGGGCTCAGATGGCCTGGCTTTGCATTTTCTCTTACCACGTACCTTCCCAGGCCTCCAGAAGCCTACCTTTCTTTGCCTTTGAGGCACAGGGTTAGGGCCTGGAAGTCATGGAGAAGTTCATTTTTATCCTGCTGGGCAGATGTCACTGCAGCCATCATCCTCCTGCCCCCTTTGGCTGTTGGCTTCTGGATATTCAGACTTGTTTCCATCACACCATTTGTTCTTTCCTTCCTCCTTTCCTTCCTGTATTTCTCATTCATTCACATGATCACCTGATCACACAGATCATTCTCTATGTGTCAGACACTGGGCCAGGCACAGGAGACATGTTGGAGAATGAGAAATACTCCCTGCCCTCAAGGAGTTTGCAGTCTAGTGACAATTTCACATTTGTGGCACAGGTCCATATGTGCACCCCTAGAAGTAGGTCCTGGGTGGGTGGCAGCAGAGAGGAAGGAGTGGGCAGTTCTGCCTGGGTGGTGGGCAAGAAAGCTGGCAGAGGAACCAAGGTTTCAGCTGAATCTTGAAGAACATAGCTAAATGAGCAGAAGTAGAGCATTCCTGGCGGAAGGAACAGCATATGCAAAGATATGAAACAAGAAAGAGAAGAATTATAATCAGGGGAGTCGAGTGTGAAGGTGTGGGGGGTTGATATCAGACAGACAAGCAGAGCTGGTGTTGGAGGGCCATACTGGAATATTTCTCCTGGGAGCTACCAAAGTGTTTTAAGCAAGAGGGGAAGTGTTTTAGACTGTTAAAGCTGCTCTAGCAAAATGCCACAAACTAGGTGGCTTATAAACCACAGAAATTTATTTCCTACAGTTCCGGAAGCTGGCAAGTCCAAGATCAAGGTATTGGCAAATTGGGTGTCCGGTGAGGGCTCACTTCCTCATAGACAGCATCTTTTCAGCATGTCCTCACATGTCAGAAGGAGCAAACGAGCTCCCTTGGGCCTCTTTTATAAGGGTGCCAGGCTCATTCCCGAGGACTGAGCCCTAATGATGTCCTAAAGGCTTCACCTTCTACCACCATCACCTTGGGAGTTAGGATTTCAACATGTGAATTTTGGAGGGACTTAAACATTCAGACCATAGCAGGAAGCTTCTCAGAACTCAACTTCAGAAAGATCACTCTGGGCCGGGCACAGTGGCTCACACCTGTAATCCCAGCACTTTGGAAGGCCAAGGCAGGTGAATTACCTAAGGTCGGGAGTTTGAGACCAGCCTGACCAACGTGGTGAAACACTGTCTCTATAAAAAATACAAAAGTTAGCCAGGCATGGTGGCTCGTGCCTGTAATTCCAGCTACTTGGAAGGCTGAGCCCGGAGAATCGCTTGAACCTGGGAGGTAGAGGTTGCAGTGAGCCACGATTGTGCCACTGCACTCTAGCCCAGGCCACAGAGGGAGAGCCTGTCTCAAAAGCAAACAAACAAAAGCAAGATCACTCTGGCTACAGTATGGAGGAGGGACAGGAGGTGAGACCTGAGGTTGAAAGACTGGGGAGAAAGCTGTGTCCAGGCAGAAGTCCACACTACGGAGAGTGAAATCAGCATCCTCAGAGGAATTTGCAAGGACTGTGTTACATTCAAGGCTTGCTTATGTACCAAAAAGAAAAAAAGAGAGAGAGAAAGGAGGGAAAAGAAAAGAGGGAAAAGGGAGAGAAAGAAAGAAAGAGAGAGAGAGAGAAAGAGAGAGAGAGAAAGAAAGAAAGAAGAAAGAAGGAAAGAAAGAAAGAAGAAAGAAAGAAAGAAAAAGAAAGAAAGAAAAAGAAAGAAAGAAAAAGAAAGAAAGA